>NC_024801.2:17578032-17881831 GCF_000309985.2 Brassica rapa | reverse complement strand
AAAGAACTTAAATATATATACAATATATTTGCAGATTTTTAGTTGACGATGCTAACTAATTTTTGGTAAAATTTTAAATTTAGAATCATAATCAGTTATTTACGGATATATATGAATTCATCAAAATTCCTTCTTCTAAATCTAAACAATTACCAAAATAAAATTCACTAAGGTATATACATTGAATAAATAATTGTTAACTGCTTTTGGTCTAACGTAATATTTCATATTGGTTAAGTGGGAATATTTTCTTGGCAGATTAATATAGAAATTACTGGCATACTGGAAATATTTCTTGGCATAATGTAGAACGAAATTAATGGGTTAGCGAAAGTATAAACCTATTGTGTTTAGATCAGTGGCATTAGATTGTAATTATTAAAGAAAATTCAGGATCAAGTTTTATTTGTACTCATGTTTTAATAGATTAGATTAAGAGTATCCAATGTACTCTAGGTGGAACTTGATGTAAATCTGAAATGTTCAAAAAAAAATCTTTTAGAGAATATAAATAGAAAAATATCTCATTAATACTTTTAGAGTCGCGTCCACAAAAGAAAAAAAATCTGTAATGAGATTGTTTTCATAAATGGTCTTGTTTTAAGTTTTTTGACAAAACAAAAAGGACATAAGGAAAATTTCTAAACCATATATGTCTTTTCCAGGGTTTCTATATAAATAGCTTTTAAATGGTTAATAGATTATGCATATTTGATTATTCTTTCATTTGGATTTAAAAATGGCTTCTGGTCGTGATAGCAGCTCAAGTGATGAACAAGAAACTTCTCTGTACACCAGTGATGGGGATAAAAGGATTTACCATCGCCACTCTAATCATCAAATTCAAAAGCTTGAAGCGTAAGATCTTAATTTAGATCACAGTTAGTTTTTAAATGAAAATCTTCTTAATTAATAATTAATGTTTTGTCAATTGATTTAAGGTATTTCAAGGAGTGTCCTCATCCAGACGATTTGCAGCAACTTAAATTGGGCGAAGAACTGAAACTTAAACAAAAACAAATCAAATTTTGGTTTCAAAACAAAAGAACCCAAGCCAAAGTAAAATCTTTCGTAGTTAATGTTTATTTCTACATATTATAGTTGCATACATGACATGAACTGGTTTACTTTAACTAAAACTCTGAGAGTAATTTACCAGTCATTATTTATTCATCGAAATCAAAATATTAGGTGCATAATTAGATTTTTTAGTTAAAACAGCATGTGCATATTAAAAACAAAAAAAAAATTGATATGACTTAAATTATGGTTATTAATATTATTTTTATTTTAAATAAAAAAATAAATTATAGGTTCAAAATGAAAAAGCAGACAATGCATCACTTAGAACAGAGAATATGAAAATACGACGTGAGAACGAAGCAATGCAAGAGGCATTGAACACTGTGACTTGCCCTCCATGTGGTGGCCCTCATCCTGAGCAAGTAGATCGCAAGCTCTATTTCCAAAACCTCAGTGCAAATAACGCATATCTCAGAGAAGAGGTGTGTCATATTTTTCAGTTTCCCTTTTAATTAATATTGTGATTTTCATCAATTGTTCCATTGTTAAATGAATATCTCAATTCTAACACTAGAAAATATTGGTAAATGTTAAAATTTAATATACTTATGGATAGCAATATAAATCTGTGAAAGATACAAAACATGCAAGTCTTTTAATTAAAATGATTTTGTTAGTTGAACGTTTCAGATTTTCAATCTATAGTTTTGCTTGTTTTACATGAAATATTTACATATTAGATAAAAAAAAACTAATAAGGATTTTGCAGCGTTTTTCTGTTCACCATTCATTTAATTTATCAAAACTAGCAATAAATGTTTTAAATCATCCTTGTGGTTTTTCTCATTTAAATCCGTATAATATCATAATTTTACGCTTAAAAATAAGGGGAATTAGGTGGTATGGCTATAAAAAAAACAATATTTAGATCAGTAGCCAAATACCCTAGAATACATCGATACAGAGTGTATTTTATATAATATTACACTTTTAACCTTCAACGCAACCGGTTAAACCTACAATTTAAAAAAAAAAAAAATTATTCAAGAGAGTTAAAGTTAAACGTGGTCATCAAAAAGTCACACATTTCTTCTTCTTCTTCCTAATGTCTTACATGGTTTTCATTCCACATTATTGTTATACTATACAATTTATTTTACATTTACTTTGTTATATGGATCCTAACACCTCTATCTTTTCCTTTTGTTTCTCAGGTTACAAATAGAAGATTAGGCTGCCAAGTAGATTGTTCGAAACTGGATTTGAACCATCTGATAAATATATTCTCATTTATATGTAATGATGCAATGTGTATATAAGTGGAATAGATCGTGTGTACGTAGAATGGAAAGACCATTCATGTGAAATGAAATATTTGATCTTTACTATTTGTTGTATTCTATTATAATTGCATAACATAGACATTTCATGATATCATAGACATTTCATGATATTATTTGGAGTTAGCATTAACTTTTTCCATGATATCATATACATTTTATAAATTCACCAATATGTACTATACTATTTATCTAGTTCCATTCTATTTAGGTTGAGGGTTTATATTTGGGTTTAGGGATTAGTGATTATGGTTTAAGGTTAAGTATATAAGGGTTTATGGTAGGATTGTTATATGATTAATTATTGAGGGGTTTAGGGTTTAGTGATTAGAGTTTAGGGTGTACTACTTCCTCTCAAGTCTATTTTCCTTTCCATTTTATATAGTATAGGTGATAGTACAAAATATTATATATTATTTTCATATTTTAATTTAATCTAAAATATTTTACATTTAGATTTGGGTTTAGGAATTCAAGTTTAGGGTTTAGTATATCAGTCTTGGAGGTGTGTTGGGTTTAGGGTTAGAGGTGAGTTGGGGTTGAATTACAAGAGTAGTCGTCATTCCATGTTAGATAATATAGAATAATAGTTCAAAATTTATATATTTATTATTTTTTTGTTGTTTTTCTTAAAATATTGTAACTTTAAATTAAATTTAACATTTGAGTTTGGATTTAGAGACTCGAGTTTATGGTTTAGTATTTAAGTGTGCAGGTTAGGTTTAGAGTTTATAATTCTGTTTCGTATGAAGATATTCTGTTTGTTCTATCTGACATAGTACTTTTATAAATAGAATACAACACTTACTTAGAATAGTTAACCCGTACGTGGACAACATTAAATTTCAATTTCTCTTGGACATGTGCTCTCGTCGACGTTAATCCTTGGTCCCACTGTCATCGGTAACTTAGAAAAGATAAGGACATAACCGGATAAAATGTGTATGAAATGTTATCAATTTAATAACGTCAAAATCAAACCTATTTACTTAATGTTGACTCCAAACTTGGCTAGATAGCAAATTCACCCTAAAAATAATCTATATGATTTATTTATCCATTTAATTTTATAAGTTAAACATATATACAATTTTTTTTGATAAAACTGCATAAGCATCAAATAAAAAATACTAAATGATTTTCTTTGTTTTACGTACATGTTTTATATAGAATCAACATCCAATTTAAAAAGCATATATGTCTTTATGTGTATATTTTTCTGAATCGAAAAATAATTTTTATTGTAATTTTCACTAATGTTTAGCTATTAAATTATTTGTTGTCAAAAAAAAAAAGCTATTAAATTATTTATGAAAATCTAACACAATATTAATGTTAGTCGTACTATAAATATGTAAATTACATCAAATAGTATGATTTGCTTTTAGACTGATAGTTTTTTCAGTTTTCAGTTTTCCATGTTTTACATGCAATATATATTGGCAAAAACAATTGAAAACCAATATAAATGATTAAAGTTTGTTTGACTTACGGTTCATTTTACGTTAAATATAGTAATACCGTTCATTTAATAAATTAAATATAGTAAAAATATTATAAACACTTTAAAATTAGATGTAAAAGCGTTTATGGAAAATGATGCAACCAGGTTATTTCAAACATCGTCAAATAAAGTAAAATTATTTAAAATGATATGAAAACTTCATTGGTAAAATGATACAAACAAGATTTAATTAAAAGTTATATACTTTAGATATATATATATATATATATATATATATATATTACAATGATTTTATTATAACTTTTTCAAGAAATATTTACATATTAGATAAATAAATAAAACTAACAAGGATTTTGCAGGGTTTTTCTGTTCACCATTCGTTTAATTGATCAAATCTAGAAATAAATGATTTAAATTGTTCAAACTTAAACTACAAACTTCAAATCATCCATGTGGTTATTCTCATTTAAATCAGTATAATATCATATTTTACGCTTAAAAATAATCTATATAATTTATTTATCCATTTACTTTTATAAGTTACGCATATATACAATTTTTTAAATTACTAAATGATTTTCTTTGTTTTACATGTTTTATATAAAATCAATGTCCAATTTAAAAAGCATATGTGTCCTTATGCATATATTTTTATGAATCGAAAAATAAATTTTATTGTAGCACAATATTGATTTTAGTCGTACTATAAATATGTAAATTACATCAAATAGTATGATTTTCTTTTAGATTAATAGTTTTTTCAGTTTTCAGTTTTCTATGTTTTACATGCAATATATATTGGCAAAGGCGGTTCAAAACCAATATAAATGGTTAGAGTTTGTTTGACTTACTGTTCATTTTATATTAAATATAGTAATATCGTTCATTTAATATATTCAATATAGTAAAATATTATAAATACTTTCAAAATAGTATAAAAGCGTTTATGGAAAAATGATGCAGACAGGTTATTTTAAACATCAAATAAAGTAAAATTATTTAAAATGATATGAAAACTTCAATGGTAAAATGATACAAACAAGATATACTTTAGATATATATTCTATTTACAATAATCTTATTGTAATTTTTTCAAAAAAAAATTCACTTTTGTTATTCGGAATTCAAATATTTCGATCCCATAATTCTACATAATACAAATTATATATGACTTAATTCTTTTTTTTTCTTTACATATGATATCTATATGTTATTATTTACGGTAAAATTAATTTTTGATTAAATATATAAGTTTCAATTGAACAACCTTTTCCATAAAAAAGTATTATATATATTTTTTAAATGTCTCCTTTTTTAAACATGTCATTTTTAGTATAGATTTTTTCATGGGCATTCTGATACCCGTTTAAATTTGGGTTGATTCTTTTTGGTATCTGTTTTTGAATTTTGAAAAAGTCACATTTGGACATTATTAAAAATCGGATCGGACTTGAGTCGGGTATTGAAACCTGATTTTTGGGTCGGTTTTGAGTTTGTTCTTCAGATGCAGATATGTTGCAAGCTCTAGATACCCATCTTATTATTCACAACTTAATTGATTGGTTAAAAGATAATCTGATTTGTTTTTTTGCTAATCTGGATTTACAAACTGTCATGTTTTGTTTTAATTTAAAGTGTATCTACATTACTAATGTTTTGTTGATCAAAATATGAATATCAGCGTGACAAACTCTCAATTTTGGTATACAAGACCGAAGGCCATCCAAAACCTATTGTCAATGCTTTAGCCTATCTCCATGGTCCATCATTGCACGCATCGACTTCCAACAACCCACATGTCACATATGGAACCTCTTCCAACCATCTCGTGGAGCCGCCAAGCTTGTTAAGAGAACTATACCTTCGTGAACACATCAGCTTCGCCCAACCGCCTCAGCCGCGACAACTGCAATGTTCCCCGCCACTATCTAATATGGAGAAAGTGATGATGACTGAAGCGATGGTAGCTGCTGTGACGGAGGTTATAACTCTGATTCAAACTGAAGAACCAATGTGGATTAAGTCGTCAATCGATAGTAGGCTCGTAATTGATCAAGAGAACTATGAGAAAAAGTTTACTAAAAATAGCTATTTTAAGACTCGTATTGAGTCTTCCAAGGAAATCGCGGTGATTCCATTGGATGCCAAAAACTTGGTGAACATGCTCTTAGATACGGTACGTAATATCTAAACTTAACCAAAAATGATATTCTTATTTTTTGGTTAAAATTATATTTTTATTTGTTCAATATTTAACTATTCAAAACCATTCTTGATGATTTAAGAAAAGGCTGTTTCCCCAAATTCTTTCTCACGTGACAAATTTTATGGGTCTCAACATTTATTTTTTACTTTAATCAAATAGTTAAGTAAGTATATTTTACTTCTATATTTATAGTAATCAACTCACTAATAATAACTATCTATATTTTTAGATTAATTTGTTTAACATCATATTTATTTCATGGTATTAATATTTTGAATTGATTTATCATCGAAACTTCATTATGTTTTGACGAATTTTTTGCTATTTCTTTTTTTTTGTCCATATCTATATCTTATTTTTTTGATTAATATTGTATTATTTACATTTTTATATTACTTTATCATTTATAACTTTACATATATACATTGTATATATATTTAAATTAAAATAGATAACTGATGAAGATGTTTACAGACGCCTATATATATTATTTTATGTTATTTTTTTACTATTATAGTTTTTTCTCTTCTTTAAATTTTATGTATATAAAAGTTTTGGATATATTTTTGTTGGTATATTAATTATATTTTAATAAACGTTTTATAGTAAATTTTTACCTTGAACCTCTAAAATGCTAGACACAAAACTTGTAAAATCGTATATGCCATGATTATAAGAAAATCACGGAAACTTATTTCATGAATTTAATTTCAGCTTTAAAAATATAAATTATTGCAGGAGAAATGGGCGAGTCTTTTCTCAACAATTGTGAGCAAAGCTAAAACAATTCACGTGCTGGAATCCTCGAAATTGGTATGAATCTTATAACATTTTATAATTTTATGTTCAACTCTTAATATATGCATATAATAAGTACTCGGTGAACACACAATAAATGGGCTGATACATTAAATAGATGTATGAGCAACTGCACATACTGTCGCCATTGCTGCCACCAAGAGAGTTTATGATTCTAAGATGTTGCCAACAACTGGAGGAAGGTCTCTGGGTGATTGCTGACGTTTCTTACCATCAAGTAGCCTTTGAGTTTGAGTTTGGGACTCCGGCTTGCTACAAACGTCCTTCCGGTTTTCTCATCCAAGCCATGCCCAATGGTCACTCTAAGGTTTCCTTTCTTCTCCTATGTTTCTCTAATAGAATTTTTATATCATTTATGGATTTACTTATTATAAATAGTTTTAAGGTAGCATTAAGCGAGGTTTTTACATTAAGAAAAAAAACTCCCTCCTTTAAATGTTTTAGAAGAAATATTTGTTTCACGAAGATAATTTTCTTATATTTTCTTAAAAATTGTAAATTTAAGAAAATTATTTAAATTTATTAAATTAATATTGATTAAAAATTATTAAAAATTGAAAATTATATTATAGAAAACTGTATATTTATTATAGTGATTTAATACGTGAAAATATTAAAAAAAAAATTATCTTTTAAAAACGAAAGTAGTATTAGATCTGAGTCTATCACATCACTTCAAGTTTGATTAATAGAGTCTAGTAAAATTAGAAAGAAAATATATTTACTTATTTATTTACAAAAATTAGAATGTGTTGTTCATATATAACCTAAAAGCGATTTTTTCGGTTACATGCATAGTCAGAAATTAAAAATAGAATGTGATTTGATCAATTATTTTACAACATACCCCCACTATTTTTATGGAAAACAAGAATAATGAAAACATGTAAAACATTGCAATTATGTTTTGGCCCATATAGAAACTAAAACTATGTGAAACAAAATGAGCAGGTGACGTGGATGGAGCACGTGGAAGTAAATGATAAAGTGCGGGCACATCGGATTTACAGAGACCTCTTATGCGGCGGCTTTGGCTACGGAGCTCGCCGTTGGACCGCTACTCTTGAGAGAATGTGTGAGAGGCTATCTCTCTACTCTGTCTCTGACTTCCCGACGACTGACGACCCCGGAGGTACTTATATTATATATCAGAATCCCATGCTATATAATATCAATCTGGCCAAATTAATATTTGTGATAGCCATTAGAGCTTGAAAAGAAAAAAACTTTAATATGCAACAACGATGTTGACAAGTGCTAGTTTTAGTAGGTGAAAAATCTTATATAGATTTTAGTATTCTAAAAATTGTTATAGACAACATCCAGACGCCTGTTTAGATCATTTTAAAATGATTTTTTTTTTCAAAAAATGGTGTACACGAAGTCTAAGCCTCCACTTAAACACTAATTTTTTTATTGAGTGTCTAATTAATATTTTACGGCATCTTCAACAGCTATTTATCCTTTTACTTTTTAAAGATTTTGTATTCTAAAAGTTTTTTTTTATCTTTTTAAAAAGGTGAATAATACACCTTCAAATATAAATGAACACTATTCAACAATTTAAACACTATTCATTTTTTTATTTTAGTCTCTACAATTATATGTCTCACAATTGCATGATAATTTTTTATATATCATATTTTAGTACTTATTGTTACAGTTTCTTACAACTATTTCAATTAAAAATCATTATTAACATTTTTATACTATTTATAGATATATTTGACTACATATTATTATATATTTTCAAAATAATTTATTTTAATATCTACCAAATAATATGTTTTATTGATTTTTGAAAATTTAATGATTATATTATTGAGGACTAAAATATAATATATTAAAAATTTAAAGAAAATGTATAAAATGTCACCGTTAAAGAACCACTCATTTATCTTTTTATTTTAAGCGTGTCCCTCCTTTAAAAGAAGGGAATTGTTGGAGATCTCTTTATTTTATCTCTGTTTTCTATATAGTTGTGAAAACCATAAATGGAAGAAGGAGACTCATGGATTTAGGAGAAAGAATGTTGAAGAATTTTGCATGGATACTAAATATGCCTGAAAAATCTGATTTTTCGCAACAGTCTGCAACCAACAGCAGCGGAGTTAATATTTCGGTGCGTGTAAACAAAGAAGCCGGCCAACCGGTCGGTCTCATTGTCTGCGCTTGTTCATCTTTATGTCTCCCTCTTGCTCCTCTCCAAGTCTACAACTTCCTTAAAAATCTCGAGGTTCGCCACCAGGTAAAAATATATCAAGCTTAATTGCACAAGTCCATCTCTAATCATCTTTTCTAAACACAATTAATACAAATGTAGTGATTTTCACATTGCTGCAAATTAACACGAAATCAAAAAATTTATGTAAAAAAGTGGGACGTTCTCTGCCATGCGAGTCCGGTTACTGAGGTCGCTCGCTTTGTCACTGGAGCAAACAATAAGAACTGTGTGAATATTCTCCAGGTATATTACTCATACTTTCTTATTGTCTTTACAGGATATGCCCACTTTAAAATTAACATTTTCAATAGAGATGTTATATTAAAATGTAAAAAAGCAATGGATAGTCATTCAAAAAATAAATCAATAGATAGAGTCAAGTTAATATGTTCAGATTTTAGTTGTCTATCTACCGTTGTTTCAGAAAAAAAAAAAGCTGTCATCAATCGCAAGTAGTTCATCCTCCATAGTCCATAATAAGTATTATATCTTTTCATCGTGTCCACGTCTTTTGATATTTTCATAGAAGTATTTACATTACAGTTTGATGTATTTGTGCTATTATTTTGCTTGGCCTTCACTCTCAGTCACGGCCAGCCTCTCTTCTTACTCTTGTTCTCTCAAGACTGTTTCTGTTCAGTTACAAAAAAAAATAGACTGTTTCTGTTCGGTCTCTGTTTTGTACTCACTCACTCTCTCTGTTTCTACTTGTGAATATCATCATAACACAAGCACACACCCGTTCTATTTATTCTCTCACGTTTTTGGTCTTGTTCTTTAGTTGTCTTCTTCTTCTTTGCATTAACTTTGATTCTTTTGACCTTAATTAATGTTGGTTTATATGTATATGTTAACTAGCCTTCAAGTGCAGCGGAGGGTGGTGACTTGATGATAATACAAGACAGCTTCATAGATGCATTAGGAGGTATGGTGGTCTACGCTCCAGTGGACCTAAGCACTGCACACGCTGCCGTTTCAGGTAATGTCAATCCTTCTGACATTCCAATCCTCCCATCCGGTTTCGTCATCTCCCGTGACGGCCGTCCCTCCGCAACCGCTGAGCTAGACGGTGGCTGTGACAATTGTAAGACGCTCCTGACGGTGGCTTTCCAGATCCTTGTCACTGGTCCGACTATCTATGAAGAACTCCAAATGGATAAATGGACCACCTCAGTCGATACCTTGATTAGCTCCACTATTACAAAGGTTAAAGCCATGCTTAACTGCCATGATGGACAGTGAGAGCTGTTTCACAGTTCTCAAACTATTTGGTTCTGTTTCTTTTATTTCAAATAATGCTTTGAGTGAGAAGACTATTCTCCGATATGATTCTCTAGTGAATCAGACTCTATCTTTCATTCTTTTGGTTGGTTTACAAACTTATAATTTCTAAGGGAAGGCCCTTAGATAAATAATGTTATGTTTGTTGCCGGTTTGGCTTGTTTGTTTATGATATTGTTCTAAGACTATCTAAGCTGTTATTGCTTTCATTTCTTTTTTTTCTCTTTAAAATTATTGCTTTCATTTCAAGTATTTACTCCTATAAAATGTTTCATTTCATAATGCAGTAGGAAATGTACAAATTAATACATGATAAAATAGTAAACATGATAAATTAATAAAAAAATTCATTCTCGAGTTAGACCGATTCAATATATATAATACAAAAAGATAAGATAATAATTTTAAGTAAGTTCCATGTAAATGTAAGTTCTCAATAAAGACATAAATTAATATTTTTTATATAAGTACAAATTGTTTTGTATTATTTATTTTATATTCACAATGGAATTCATCTCTATTTTTTCTTAACACTCCAGTATATTTTATAATATTGTATAATTATATCCAAAACCGCATTTAAATTCTATGAAACATATTTCATACACACCAAATAATATAACAAAACGATATGAAACTTAAATTTCTAAAAGTTAATTAATGAATATACGTTAAATCAACTATGTTTCTTATCGTATAAAAAGTATATTCTAAAATAAAAAGAATCTAATAAAAAAAATATATTTTTATGAATTAGTAACTCTATAAATTAAAAAAATATTATAGTCCAACATTATTAATTTACTATGTTCTGTGATATTTCATCAGTTAACAATGAAGTGTAAATCTTACATTTCTAAGTTGTACCGGGTATGTGTGTGCGAGGATTTTTCATATAAAATATTCTAAATTTTTACAATTAAGAAGATTAAAAATTAATTATTACATTTTCTGAAATTTTTTTATGGTAAAATAATTTTCTAATTTCTAACAAAACAAGAAAAAGTGAATGTTAGTTGTATTTGTAACTCATACCAACACAAATATTTCGAAGGGTTAATAAAAATTAGAGTAGTCTAAAAATTATAACATAGTTGTAGAGTGAAAAATTGTTGTTTTATTATTTGTTTGCTTTATAAATATATTTCCATATAAAATAGTAATTCTTTTGTTTATTTATTTGTCGGCATATAGCCCGCCAGATTGCATTTATTATATAGAAGTTAATTTTTTGATTAATCTATGGGTATTCTAGATTTATGTAATGATCCAAACTAATCTTTAAGTGAAAGTACAACATATAGAAAAACTCTTTCTTCGTATATCTAAATGAGCCTAAAACTTGGTCTCATATCCACCTTACCAAAAGGTATAGTGAAATGGATGCTTTGTAATCAAAGTTCGTTTACCACTAGACTACTGCCTTGTGGTTTACTATATAAAAGTTATGTTATATCTTGGGTCAAAAAGCTAAGATCATGAAATCTTGAATATATATTACAAAAGTCTACTATTTATTTTCTAAATTTACTTTTAAAAGAAACTAAAGATTGATATGTGCATCCGCACAGATATTGGTTCTTAAAAAACAGAAAGAGAATAAAGATGTTCTTATGTTGTTTATATAATTAGTGCACTTTATTGTGTTAAAAAAATCAGTGCAATTTATTATTTTTTCCGGTTTATAATATATGATATTTTGATTTATTGCATAAAGATTAAAAAATTACATTTTTCTAGAAAATACTTTTGAAAATATAATTTTAAAACCATTCAACCAATTATAATAAGGACCGTAAAATCTAATTGGTTGAACAGTTTCTAATATAGTTAACATTAACTTAAAATTTCAAAGCATTGTATATTTTAAAACAACATAAAAATTTTAAAACATCAAATAATTTGAAATGGAGGGAGTATCATCGAAGAATTATCCAATGCTGGTAGCAGAGAACAAGGCATGAAAGAATCTAAAGAAAGTAGAACTAGTGGCTAAAGATTAATACAAAAGGACACGTACAGGTTAAGACCATGCGCAGTAGGGATTTTAGTTAGGTTCATGGGCTCGAGTTCTAATGGGCCGATGAATAAAAGAAAATAAAAAATGGGTTCGTTTTGATGAACCGGGCCTTGCGAGTGATACCGTATGAAGCGGGTTCAAGCCACGCGTCGGGTGTTGATTTGCTGAACGAAAGCGCGTAGAGGAGGAGGAAAGTTGGGGTTCGACGTGTATCGCCTCATTTGTTCTTCTCCACCAAAAAGCTAGGGTTTTTTTCTGAGAGGCGATATTTCGTGCGACTTCGTCTCCCGGAGGTTTTCTCGTTCTAATCGACGACGGAGTGCCTTCTCCACTTGCTCAGGTGAGTATCGAGTAGATTGAGGGTTGAATTTGTTCGATTTTGTGGTGGAAACTCGAAACCGTTTTCTCGGATTTCAATTCAAAATTGAGGCTTTCGCGTTAGGGATGTAAATCGAAGTTTGGGTTTCGAATAATTGCTGTAAATCGTCATGGTCGTTTCATGTAGGGTTCGTTTCTCTGAATGTTCGAAAGGGATTTGCGATTTGTGTGATTTAAAATCGATTTGGGGTTTTTTATTTAGGGTTCTTAATCGATATGGGAGTTCAATTGTGGTAATGTGTGCTAATAATCTGTCGTTAATGTGTGCTAATAATTGCGATTGAGGGTTCACGGTTTGTTTAAAACTCGATTGTTGCAGATGGAAACTCCCCGAGAACCTCATTTCTTCAAGCCTCTTCTTCCTGGTTTTCAAAGTAGCGTCGCAATACCACTTGACTTCTACTCAAAACACATACAAGGGGCTGAGATCAATAAACCATGGAAGCTAAGATCGGACGCTTCAGATCAAATTTGGGAGGTGATCCGAGAAGGCAGGACACTCACCAAAGGTTGGAAAGAGTTCACCGAAGCACATGATCTTCGAATCGGTGACATTGTCATCTTCAAACACGAAGGAGACATGGTCTTTCATGTGACTCCTTTTGGTCCTAGCTGTTGTGAGATTCAGTATACACATCCTCACATCGTTAAGGAAGAAGCCGACGCGGATGATGCTCCTACTTTCTCATACGACTACTGCTTCTTGGCTGAGGTTACTCCTACAAATCAAAAGGACGACAAAATGGTTCGTAAAATTTAGTTATTTATTTGTTTCTAGTAGTGCTTCTTGGCTGATGTTATGTATGTGTTTGTAGTTTCTTCCTGTGGAAGCTATGAGGTGTGGTGCTTTGAACCAACAATGCAAAGAGGTCAAACTTGTCAACAAGGAGGAAAAGTCATGGACTGCGCGCTTCGGATTTAGCGAATCAGACGGCGCATATTACATCAGCAGAGGGTGGAGAAAGTTCTGTCGTGATAACAGATGCACCAACGGAGATTTGTTTGTGTTCAACGTGGTTGGAGACGGGACGACAACTCCATTACTGTGTGTATGTCCGGAAAGGAAAGAGTGTACTGAACTACTGATCAAGCACTTCAGCAGAATCGATGGTAAGTCTTCTCATTTGACTTGTTTGTGTTGTCTATATCTTCAATGTTACTACTTTGCTTCTGCTTTAACTTGTGTTCTCTTCTTCTACAGGTAGCATTGCTTCTACCTCACGAAATTAGATGGCTCTTTTGCGGTCTTTCCTCTCTATCATCTTAACTTGTTTCTTTTTGTTTCATTAGCAACTTATCAACTTATGTATTTCGGTTTGTAAAACTTGAATGGTTTTTCTATGTGAACTTTTATCCTAAGTTAAACATTCTCGAATTTAATTCCTTTGTTGAATGCGTAGACTGATCATCGAACAAAATGTTTCTATGAATTGAATTTAAGTTAAGAAACAACATAAAATTTTAAAACATAGCTTTTCTACATTTGAAAACACAAACCAAAACTTAAACTCCAAAACTAAAACATAGGTTGAATAAAATATTTTCATAAATTTTATAATATATTTTAATATTTTATTTATGTATTCTGAATAATTTTAATTTTTTTTTTAAAAAAAAAATATTATTATTTTATTCCTATAAACTTCTTCTTCGGGTCCACTAATGCAGAAAACTACAAATTCGGGTTTATAACTGTTCATGGGTCCACAAAAAAATATTAAAAAAATTTGGTGAACCCCAATGCTCATGCTCTAAAATACCAGCTTCCCCAAAATCTTCATACATCGAAACTCGAATCTACTTGACTTTGGTCGGTAGTGTTCAAACTCATACGATTCCATCCTACAAACACGTGCCGATGTGTATAAGAAACCGCGTCGATGTATTTCTCTTCTTTATCTTTTCCATTTAATAATTTACCTAAAACTTAATTATACGTTTACTAATTACATTAAAAGAATATTTATCACGATAATCAACAGCTATATTTTTGTATAATAATAACGCCAAAACTATCTTTTGTATAATAAAAAGATGACAAGAGCCTTGACCACTGCGGAATTTACATATAGACTGCAGCATCCGAGATCGAAAACCGTTACATGATGAGTCACCTGATGACCTTCGAGTCCATGCTCACTTCGGTCTCTAATCAGGACCATTACGGTGGGACCATACTCGGTTAGCAAAAAAAAAAGAGATGACAAGATAAATTATCAGTAAACGTTCTCTACTTAGAAAATTAACTAAAAATTCCACGGTCATATGATAAAATCTACTTTTCAATTATTGACAACGGCCTAAATTCGACCGACGCACATAAACTGAGGGTTCGAATGGAAGGTGGTAAAAAGACGTAGGACACAATTAGGTGTGCGTACTGCACTCAAAGTTTCCATTCATTATTTATTATTTAATTGTGGTTCAGTTCACTGTATATAGTAATGAACTGCTTGTGGTCCAAATTTGTGAGTGAAAAATTATGAACCACTGTTACAGTACGTACACAACAATACTTGAGTGTTTCTAGCAGTTCTTATTCTTTTTCTTTAAAATATATATATATATATATATATATATATATATATATATATTCTTTTACTTGTATAATATGTAGCACATGTTAATCTAAAATAGCTTTAATCCTATAATGCTTACAAAAGTTTAGTCTTAACAAAAGAATAAAAATTATTTTGACTACATATATTTTACCATTAGACATCATACTTTAATTTTTTATAATATTTTATTTTCTTTCAATTTTTTTTTTAAAACTGATGTGTTAATTAATATTAGAACTCAAAATTATTATACTATACTATTTTACCAAAAAACTATACCTACTTTAAAATCATCAAAATTTGATATATATTTAATTTACACCTCTTTTTATCAAAATATAATTATTTTTAGTTTATCCAATTCATATACATATTTAATTCTAAAACTAAAAATAATAATATATATGTTTAAATAATTTCCTTTAATATTTTTGAATAAACTTTTATCATTTCACTTATAATTTTTTTTAAACTCCTTTAATTTATGACAATGTATAGTATTATAAAATTTTATATTAATTAATTTAAATTTGTACAGTAATTTGAACCACTTTTTATCCACTTTCACCATTCAAACATACGTTTTGAACCGCTAGAACCGCTAGATCCGCTAGATCCACACTTGTACCGCTCGATCCGCTTGGTCCACTTTTGTTCCGCTCGATCCGCTTGATCCACTTTTGTTCCGTTCAATCTGCTTGATCCGCTAGATCCGCAACGATTGATCCGCTTTCTCCATTCGAAGCCTGAGTAGACAACAATATTTAATTTTTCTTTCCCCAAAAGGTCCAGCTGTTCGTCACAAAAAACATACATATACACTTATACCAGACGTATACGCGTATACAAATGGTCATATCTATTTATCTATTCATTTCTATATAGTATATATAGTTTTTTTGTCAATGAGTATCAACTCTCTCAACAATCTAAAAAGACACCTCAAACGATTGGTTTTCCCATTATTTCGTTACTAGCAAACATGGCGACAGCGCCACCGTTAATCTCTTTCCTCCTCATCTCCGCCGCCGTACTTCTCACCTTTCCCGCCGCGATATCCTCCATCGGCGTCAACTACGGAACTCTAGGAAACCTCCCACCGCCGACTCAGGTTGCAAACTTCCTCAAGACTCAGACTTCTATCGATAGCGTCAAGATCTTCAACGTGGATCCCAATATCCTCCGTGCCTTCGCCGGTACCGGAATCTCCGTCGTCGTCACCGTCCCTAACGGTGATATTCCGGCGTTAGCTAACGGGATGCAAGCTCGTCGGTGGGTTTCGGCTAATATATTACCGTTTCATCCTCAGACGAAAATCAAATATATCTCCGTCGGCAATGAGATTCTTCTCACCGGAGATAATAACACGATCTCGAAGCTCTTACCGGCGATGAGAACTATAAATAGTGCTTTGGTTCGTGCTGGTGTCAGAGATGTTAAGGTCAGCTTACTCTCCATTTTTTCATTATCTCCATTTTTCTGTTTTTTCTTGGTAAATAGATAAATTGAAATATAGTTCGATGTCATTATTATTAATTTCAAATCTTGTTAATCTAATTTGTTTATTTATTAAATCTGAAATTAAAATTTAAAGATTTTTAAAGTTAGCGAATGGTAATAATTCAAGGTCTGACCACGTAGACTATCCCACGTGGTGTCTCACCGTCCAAGGTTGTGTATAGATCGGACAAAAGCAAAACCATGTCGTAATATGTCGGCCATGTCTTAAAAATTTCCTCTATTTCAAATTAAAAGTGGTTTAAAGTTTTTACACAATTAAAAAATAGTTAACTGTTCAATTTTATTCTTAGTTGACTATTAAATAGACACTTATTTAGTAACAAAAAGTATTTTTAAAGGACAATTAATTTTAAACGGAAAGATTCAATATATATAAAATAATTATTATTTGTAAATGTTTTTAGATACTGATAGGTAAAACATATTTCTAATATACTATTTGTTGCAATTTGGTTTTAGGTTACAACCGCACATTCACTTAACATCATAGCCTATGACCTGCACGGTGCACCAAGCCGAGGTCGATTCAGACCTGTCTGGGAAAAAAACATTTTGGCTCCAATTCTAGCTTTCCATCGCCAGACCAAGTCTCCGTTCATGGTTAACCCTTACCCTTACTTCGGTTTCGACCCTAAAAACGTCAACTTCGCCATTTTCCGTTCACCGTACAAGGCGGTTCGTGATCCGTTCACCCGCAAAATCTACACAAACATGTACGATGCTCTCATGGACTCGACGTACTCAGCCATGAAAGCTCTTGGCTACGGAGATGTTAACATCGTCGTCGGAGAGACTGGCTGGCCGTCTGCCTGCGATGCACCTTGGTGCTCTCCGGCAAACGCGGCTTGGTTCAACCTCAATATTATCAGACGTGCACAAGGCCAAGGAACACCTCTCATGCCTAAAAGACGGTTCGAGACTTACATTTTCGGTTTGTTTAACGAAGAAAGCAAACCCGGTCCAACCGCTGAGCGGAACTGGGGGCTTTTCCGGTCTGATTTTTCTCCGGTTTATGACGTCGGTCTCCTCCGTGGTGGTGGCCGTGGACGTCCAGCACCAGCATTGCCAGCGCCTAGTACTGCTGGTGGTAAATGGTGCGTGGCAAAGTCAGGAGCCACTAATGCGCAGTTGCAAGCGAATATTGATTGGGTGTGTAGTCAGGGAGGCGTTGACTGTAAACCGATCCAAGCCGGTGGCTCGTGCTTTAACCCTAGTAGTTTGAGGATGCATGCTTCTTTTGTAATGAACGCTTATTTCCAGAAAAATGGTCGCAGTGACGGGTCGTGTCATTTCAGTGGGACCGGTGTCGTTGTAAGGAGCAACCCAAGTGATGGTGCGTGTAAGTTCTAAGTGACGCGTCTTAACAGATTTGTTCTATGTAACATATGTTTGGAAAGACCTAACATAATGGTTCTAAGGGACTGTCACGGATTGGAGAGATCATCAGCTTTGTGTTTAGTTTCGGATGTTTTAATGTTAAAGGTTTATTTATTTATTCCTTTTTCCTTATATTTGAATGAATAAAGAGAAAATTACCCTAAGAGACACATTCTAAGTTGTCAATTACGCTAACAGACACATTGAGCCTACAAGACACTTTCTCTTGATAAATTTACCAAGATAACCTCTAACTAAAGAATCTCTCTTCTTGTTAGACTATCTAACTAGACATCCATCCCTAACAAATACTATTAATGTAAAACAAATAAAATAAATTAAAAATCAAAGTGATAAAGTGTCCATCGGGTCGGTTCCACTTGCAAATTAAATCCCTAATTTGAGAAAAGTATGCAATGACGAAACCCTAACCCCTTTCTCCTGTGCGACATCTCATCCACCTAGATCTCAGTCGTCTCTCTCGACATCTTACCCCTTTCCACCGTTCGATTTCAGTCTCTCTCTCGTTCTGCCGCCCGGCGTCTTATTCGCTCTCACCGATCTGCTCTCGCTGAATCCATGTTTTTGTTTCTCTAATTCTGTTCCATACAACTTTCTGTGTTCTCTTCAGCCGCCTGTTCTTCTCCCCCGATTCGTTTCACAGACAACTATTGATATGGAAGGTTAGATTCTGATTTCAAAATCAACAACTTAAGTCTAGTTTATCTTCTCGTTCAAAATCAACCACCGACATGGAAAGTGATAATCCAGATTTTAGAAGGATTAGAAAGTTATCCTTCGGGAAGCTTTTTGATCTTAATTGTAGAGATCTCCTGACCACAAATCTCCTGAACACAAATCTCTTGACCAAGACTACCCTGACCACTACTCGACTGACCACAGCTCACATGTTCACAACTCATCTAACCAAGTCTCCGCTGACAGCTGACCACGACTCGCCTAACCACAACTCTTCTAGCCACAAGTCACATGACCACAACTCACCTGACCACAACTCACGTGACCACAACTCACCTGTCAAGTCTGTTCAAAACTCTCTTACTGACCAAGTCTTCGCTGACCACGACAACTGAGAAGTCATCTCATCCTTAGGTTTTCTTGTTCGGGAGGCACTTTTTGTTGTACTACTAATGTGCCCTTCGGGCTATGTCTTCTCATATATTCTAATGTCACCAATTGAGAGAGTTGTTCTTTTGGTAGTTAATTAATCTATTGCTTTCTGTTTGTTTACTTTTCTCTACTTTTTGATATCCATCAGAGCTTACTTTTACCCTCTTAATTCGTAAATTCAATGTAAGCCGAAAATTTAATATCACTCACAATAACTAAACCAAAAAACAGCAAGAAAAACCTTAGGATCTTTTGTGGACGAGCCTTTATGTTAGTCTAACCACAATAGCATATCCACATGAATCCAGCAGTAACAAACAAATATTATCCATCCACCGCTACACTTCCACGAACACATCTACGTTTTGAGCTCGAGAAGAGCATCCCCACCTATTAATAAATAAATATATTTTTCTTCATCTTCTTCGTTAAGACGAAGAACATCCATCTTAACTGCACAATCTACCAAACACTATCAACAGTCGTTAGATCTTATGCTTATAAACAAATTCAACGCTCCAAAACAATTAACTTTTTTTCTGATATATACCTACCTTTTAATTTAAACATTTATCATTAATTACAACTGAACACAAACTTGATTACAACTCACTTACCTTACGGTTATCTTGTTAAAGGAAACAAACTTTTCATTACAAAAAAGCAGGGTCAATTCTGTCTAGGAAAAAACAGCTGGCAAGGAAAAGTGTGTGAAGTTGACAAAGTGTCTCTCAGCGAAAACTAAAGACAGAATGTGTCCTTTTACGTAACTCTCTCATGAATAAAGGGGAACTTCTCATGATATTCGCTTTAGACATATGTTAAAAGGCTTTGATTCCGCTGTCTTTATGATCTTTATGTTTGTGATGGTCCATCAAGGCATCAACATGTAAAGGAATATAAACGTTAAAAACATAATCTTTTCTAAGCTGTAAAGCAACTGATCAGTTGCTACGACAGAGTGACACCATCATCTAAAATCGTCTTTCCTCCTTAGCTCGAGCTTATTACCCTCTTAGATAAATGGGTTATTTGATCTAGGCATATGGGTTTGAATCGTTCGGTTTACCGACTTGAACTGTAAAAAAGATCGGTATTCGGGTAGTTTGGTTTTTAGATCTTTTACCAAAACTAATTGAATGTTTTGGTTTCGATAATATTTCGGTTAAAAATTTGGGTAAAGCGGTTAAATTCGGGTAATTTTGGTTAATTCAATTCAAAATTTTGGGTAATTTTGGTTCAGAATTTTTGTTAGTTTGGTTTGAAGTTTGGTTAACAATTTTTTTTTTTGAAAACTCATACTAACCGATTAACAAACCAAACAGAAAACCAAAGCTTTTTATAAACCTGCTGAATCGAACTGAGCTTCTCACCGAACTATCCGAAACTTTGGTTCTATTCGGTTAAAAATATCAGGCCTATTTGATTCGTGGTTCTCAATAGATTTACGTGGTTGTGTACTAGGGTTCCAAAAGATCTCTTGTTCTCATTCTCTTCCTAGTTAGTTACAACCAAAAAAAAATAAGTTCTCATTCTCTTCCTTATATGGTCACTAAGCGCTAACCTTCAAATTCTAAGCTAGTTACTAGAAACGTGACTCTAAAAAGTTGCCGTTGGTTTGTCCACTATTGTTAAACAATAGCAAATTGCTTTTTTTTTTTAAGAAAAAAGTGGCTATAATCATTTTGGCAATGGACATTCTACAATGATGACATTGCACTGCTAACTTAGCGTGATATTGACATTGCTAATACAGAATTAGTAACCTTTTGTTGGTCAACTATACATGCAATCTGTTGGTCAAACATGTAAACAACATATGAAATGCATGAATGACTTTTGATCTTATTCAAATCATACTTGACGTAGAAGTTAAACAAAAAAAAATAGTGAAACTTGTTTTGAATACTAATAACAATACCTCATCACAAAATTCATTAGGGAACCAAATAAAAAGAAGAGGGCCATGGCTAAAGTTGAACATTTAATGTCTTCCAAAAAAAAAGGTTGTACGACAAATGCAAAACATTTAGGTGTATCAAAGAATAAAACTGTAGAGGAAAAACAAAAGGTTTATGAAAATGAGTATGATCCGTATTAACCTGCCAACACGAGTCAGGTTCAAAAATCAATGGGACCAATAAAAAGCAAGGACATGATTTTGTCAGTGTTGTTTAATCACTTTGTTTCACCGAAAGTTTTCTTATTTAAAGAATTCATTTAATAAATGAAGTTTCTTTCAACTGATGGATTCCTTTCCAATGGCTTTCTGGACGAGCTCCGCTTGCTCTTTGACATGGAAAGTGTAGAAACCAGTGGCGGTAGCAGCAGAAGGTCCACGACCAACGTACTTAATGTCTTCCATATCTCCTCTGCCTAAGCTTCTCATTGCTGTCCATAGCCTTGGAGTTATGTAGCTGTATGCTCCCATGTTCATCGCCTCTTCTTGGCACCAAACTATCTCCGCATCTTTTGTCATATCAAAGCCAAAAACGAATTAAAACAATACAAGATGTCAGAGGAATAGGTACTGCAAACCAATGCTTACTTGGATATCTCTTGAGCTCACGCTGAATGAGATCATATGGGAAAGGACAAAGCTGTTCCACTCTACAAATAGCAACATCGCTTGCGCCAACCTTCTTCCTCTCGTCATCAAGCTCGTAATACACCTGCGAAAATGCAAAACCAAGAATGATTCTACTGTCTTTTGCTAATCTGGGACCAGCAAGACTCATCACAAAGCTTGCATACCTTTCCGGAGCAAAGCACCAATCTTCTGATGCCTTCTTCAAGATCAGAGTGATCATTCTGATCCTTGATCAATCGCTTGAATCTAGTTCCTTGTTTGTCAAAACCTGGGTGGCCTTGGACATCATCAAACTCAGAGAGGTTTGATTTGCAGTCTTTGTGACGGAGCAAGTTCTTTGGTGCCATTACAATCAAAGGCTTACGGAAATCTCTGTGTAGCTGCACCGTGTGTAACATTTGAGACATTGTAAAATGGGAAACAAACCTTTGAAATAGCTGAAAACGATCAAAAGGCTTACCTGACGACGCAGAACATGGAAATAGTTGGCAGGAGTGGTGGCATTGACAATCTGCCAATTGCATTCTTGGATTTGCTTTCTCAATGTAGGTTCCATGTCTGGTATGACATAGGGGTTGTCATCACTCATCTGCAACAGAAGAGCATTAATTAGAGCTAAGATGCAAATCAATTAGAAAAAGAAACTAGGAGGGAGTTTACCTGAAGGTAACGTTCCAGCCTGGCACTTGAATGTTCAGGGCCTTGACCATCATATCCATGGGGAAGTAGCACAACAAGCCCAGTCTGACGCAGCCACTTGGCTTCACCACTGCTGATGAACTGATCAAATATCACCTGAGCTCCATTGGCAAAGTCTCCAAACTGAGCTTCCCATAGCACCAACGAGTTTGGACTTTCCATTGAATAACCCAACTCAAACCCAAGGACTCCAAACTCTGAAAGAGAACTGCATAAAACAAACCAAAACTTCTCAGTACATCTTTAACAGGGGACTTCTCTCAAAATGATCATTGGGGAGAAGGATGGTAGGGAGCTAAAAGTACCTGTTGCTGACAGTGAACATCTCAGGATCCTGATTCATGACGAGATGATCTAGAGGACAATACTCTTCTCCAGTTTCCTGGTCATGAAGGACAGAATGACGATGACTAAAGGTTCCTCTTTCGACATCCTGACCACTCAAGCGGACATGGTTGCCTTCCACAACTAAGGTAGCAAAGGCAAGAGCTTCCGCAAGTGCCCAGTCAATTCCTTCTCCTGTTTCAATCATTTGAGCACGCTGTTCATAAACTTTCTTCACCGCTCTGTGAGGTTTGAAGTTCTCCGGCAGTGATGAAATCGCCTTGCCAACAGTCTTAAGTATCTCTGGTTTGACTCTGCAAAAGAGTGTACAGTTTATGGGACAATAGAGAAAGGGAGAACTCAAGAAAAGGACAAAGCCTACTCACCCAGTGTTTCTAACACGTGAGATCTGCTCAGGAGACTTGAATCCAGCCCAATTGGTTGAAAGCCAATCACGCTTCTTAGATAGATAATCTTTGCTAGCAACAAACTCTTCATTGAGAATGGTGTTAACCTTCTCCTGTATCCTGTCAATATCCTGCTGCGATATTTCACCGCACTCCAAGAGCTTCTTATGATAGATTTGAAGCGTCGAGGGATGATTCTTGATAACCTTGTACATCTTCGGCTGAGTGAAAGATGGTTCATCTATCTCATTATGCCCAAACCTCCTATAGCAAACCAAATCAACGACAACATCGGAATGAAACGTCTGACGCCACTCAGCAGCAAGCTCGCAGGCATGAACAACAGCTTCAACATCATCTCCGTTAACATGGAAGATGGGAGCACTCAAAGCCTTGGCAACATCAGTACAGTACTGAGAAGACCTCCCAGCCCTTGGATCCGTGGTGAAAGCCACTTGGTTGTTCACCACAATATGAATGGTACCACCAGTGGTGTAATTCGGAAGAGCACTAAGATGAAGCGTTTCGTAAACCACTCCTTGTCCAGCAAAGCTCCCATCTCCATGAATCAAAATCCCCAAGTTCTTGGTCCTGTCCAAATCCTTGGAGTAGTACTGCTTCGCTCTGGTTTTGCCAACAACAACTGAATCAGCAGCTTCCAAGTGACTTGGGTTTGCAACCAACGAGAGATGAATCTTCTTCCCACCTCTCGTAGGTCGATCATAAGATGTACCCAAGTGGTACTTAACATCACCAGTGCCAGTGTAGCCAACCTCATCCACAGGCCTAATACCACCGCTGAACTCGCTGAAAATCTGACGGAGTGGCTTCCTAACAACATTACCCAAAACATTCAATCTCCCTCTGTGAGACATTCCAATAACAATGCTCTCTACTCCAAGATCCGCCGCCCTGTCAAACATCTCCTTCATGCCAGGAATCAAAGACTCTCCACCTTCAAGCCCAAACCTCTTAGCCGTTGTCCACTTGGTAGCTAAGAAATTCTCAAACTGAGTACTCCAAGCAAGCCTGTCGAGAATCACCTCGCGGCGCTCCCTGTTGTACCTCCAAGGAGTAGGAGTCTCAATCTTCTCCCTCAGCCAGTTACACTTATCCCGATCCGCAATGTGCATATACTCAAACCCGATACTCCCACAGTAAGCCTGCTGGAGCCTCGTCAATATAGAACGCAAGGTCTGCACGGGGCGGTTCTCAGACATGAAACCAGACATCTGCCACACTCCCAAGAAGAACTCTCTGTCAAGATCAGCCTCAGTGAATCCGTAAAGAGCCAAGTCAAGATCCTCAGGGATCTCCCTCTGCTCCAAACCCAACGGATCCAACTTAGCTTTCATGTGACCGTTCACCTGATAAGCCCTCACGAGCAACAAGAGACGCATACTCTCCTGAATCGTCTGACCAGAGATGCCTGGAGAAGTCGCAGCTTGGCCCACAAAGTTCCTAAAGAAATTATCCCAAGACTCGTCAACGCTGGTGGGATCAGCTTCCCACGCTCGTTGAAGCTCCTCGAGGTAAACACTGCTGGTCCCATCCAGGAAGCTGTCGGTTAGCTTAGAGAGGGGAACAGCGCGAGGAACAGGAGCGGCAGAGCTCTGAGGGTTTGGTCTGTAGAGGGTCGAGTGAAAGGAACGGTTTTGAGAAGGGAGGTAGCGTGGTGTTCTCGTGCCTTGATTCAGAATCCTTCGTACGGCGAGCTTCGTCGCGCTGGAACCAGCTCGAAACCACACCATCTTTCAGCTTTCAACGCCTGATGAAGAAAACGAAAGCAAACACAAACGTTAAATCATTGAATAAAGAATAAAGGAGAAGCCTTTTTGGATTCGAAGGGTGATAGATCTGTTGTTGTTCGATTAAGAAATGCGGGAAGACTAAGAAGGAGTACCTGGAGGCGGAGAAGGAGGAGAAGACCGTAACGTGGAGAAAGTAAGAAGAAGGCTAATGTGTAAGGAGGACGAGACTTTTTTATTGTAATGGAAATAATGAAAATGTTTGTTTAGGTTAATGTGTTTTAAGGAAATGATTGGTTAATAACGATATGATGTGTTGATTTTTTTTTCTGTCGAAGATATGTCAAACAAATATCATAAACTGGGAAATTAAGAAAGTTGTAGTGATTTGCTGAATATTAGGTTTCCTAAAAGAGAAAAAGACTAGGATAACACCAAACCAAGTTTATGTTCCCAAAGTAGCACTCAAGGTTCAAAGTCACAAAAATAGGTTTTATTAAAGAGGTAAATATACACTTATACCCCTTGGGTTAATTAATCCAAACCTTAGGGTTTAGAGTTAAGGGGTGGGGTTTTGGAATTAGGGTTTAAAATTTTATAAAAAAAATATTAAAATAAAAAATAAAAATTTTAAAAACAGTTTTAAAAAGTATTTTTAAATTATAAAAAGAAAATTTGAAAAAAAAAATAAAAAAAAAAAATTCGAAAATTTTTTTTAAAAAAAATTTCGAATCTGAAAACATATAATCTGAAACTATAAAAAAAAAAAAATCTTTTTTTCATTTTTTTAATTTTTATTTTATTTATTTTTATTTATTTTTGTTTGTTTATTTAATTTTAAACCAAGGGTATTAGGGATATTTTACCTTTTAATGAATGTCATTTTTGTGACTTTCTCCTTCTAGTGCTATTTTTGAGACATAAACTTCAAAAGGTGCTATTATTGATAATTGCCCTTCCTAAAATATATATATTTTTTCCTAAATAGATTTTAATAGAGGTATTAATATTATCTGCAGTCGGGAGTACATTTCACACTTCGAATTTTAAGTGATTCTAAATCTCGTTTTTTTGTCTATTTTGAAATTTATTTTCAATTCATTTAATAGTATTTTAATTTGGAATATTTTAGATATTATCAGTGTTTTTAAAACCGAACCCTGGAATTTTTTTGGATCATGGATCATTGTGGTTACTCCTGATTTAATTGGGTTTAACTGGATTAAAATGAATTTAATGATATTTTGTAAATATTATGCATATCAAATAAAATGTTTAAATAGTCATAATATTTAGAAAAACTTAAAATAACAATTAATATGTAACAAAAATAATAAAAATTTAACAAAAAAAAAACAAAAATAATAAAATAATTTAATAGTTTATATCTAAAATCAATATGAAAAACAAATTTAAAATTTATTCCCATATCTTATCACTCTATATCTTCATTACCTTTAAAAAAATTATATACACATTAGGTAGAAGTTATATTTTAAAATAAAATTTTCACAAACGTAAATGTTTCAATTATTAAAGTCATCAAACCAAGTGATTATAAAATAAAATTTAAACAAAGTGAGAAGCAGACAAAAAATATATCTTCACGTGAATATTAAACTTTGTGAATCTTGTAATTTATAAGTTGTAAAGACGTCAAAAGAAAAAGACGAGAGGTGATACTTTATTAATTTTTAATAAATCCTATTTTTACTTAAAAAAGAAGAAAACTTAATTGTTTCATTAACAAACTATTGTTTTATATATGAACCGGGGTTTGAGGTTCACTGGGTCAGAGGTTCCCGAATTTTTACGGTTCAATAGGGATTTTTAACCGGTTCAATTTAGTTGGGTTTTGGTATTAACCCAACCCGAATTATTATCGGTTTATGGTTTAACCCGATCGGTCCAGATTTAAAAACACTGGATATTATATTACATTAAATTAAGTATTTGAATTCTTGTTCAGTTTTGAAATATTATTTTCGGATGCTAATAAGATATTTGGATTCTGTTATATATAAATGGATGGTCTTGGGAGCATGGTGGATACTGGATAGGATGGGTGGCAAGCATGGAGCATGGTGGGTGGTAGCGGCCTACAGTCATGTGAAATGCCATTCGGAGGTCAATGAAAATGAGCCGAACCATTTCTCCTCACAAGACCACTTTATTACGTAAACGCCCTTCCCCACATGGGCAGTAGTGCTTACACAAACTATTGTAATAGCCCGTTTCCAGGTGTGTTCTCAATCAGTCTCTGACATCATCTCTCTGTCGTTCTTGTAAAGTTTTATTTTTTTATTTTGCAGAAATCAAGCTCGTCTTGTTTCTGTAGATGTAAACAAACGTCTTCCTGTCATATGATATAAACTTTTGTTTCTAAGGGTTTCCTCTGGTCGCTTCAGTTCCATGTCATTTTCTTAAACCTGCTAACAAACTAACGGTGTACTGAATCTAAATTTGGTGAATAGAATGAAACATGAAAGCGAATCCATTAACTAAGTGAAGAGATAGATATATAATCCTAACGAAGGTGGGTTTGATTCCACCACCAATATTCCAAACCTTAAAAAGAAAAAAGAAAAAACAAAACCAAGAAAGATTAAAGAGGATAGCTACAGACCCGTCTTGCTTCCAGGCTCTCCTCTTTTAACTTAGAATCGAAAATTTGTTACAACAAGACAGAAGACGCATGCAGGAGAGATGTTGTTCATAGCATCTCTTGCGATTTTCTAACACAGCGACTCACTTTCTTCCTAAACTCTGCTCTGTTGTCTCTCCATTCTTTTGCTGCTTCCACATTGGCCGGTGACTCATCGTTGGGACCCGAAAGCATGGATATGATACTCAACACAATGCTTTCTACCTAGATAACAACCACCCATTACCTAATATTAGCTCTCTCAATCACATCATATGTGATCTAAAATTACTTGGAAAATGAAAAGAAGGGGGTTACCGTATGGACAGGGGTCCAACGTTCAGAGGCCAGCTCGTATCCATTAGGATCGTCACCAGGAGGATGAAGAATAGATATGCAAACTTTCCCATCAGAGTAAACTGCACCCAAATTGGTAAATAAACAAGAGACTCTTATAATCCGAGAATGAAAGAGAAAGAGAGTAGCTAGCAACTCAACTCAACTCAACTCACCATTAGGATGCCACATCTCCGAAGTGAACTTGACGGTTGGTGGACTATTTGGGTAATCCTCTGGAAACGTCATTATTGCATTGAAAAATCCCCCTTCACTGCAACAGAGGTTAGCAATCAAAAACAAAAGATTCATCACAGCTAAGCAAATGAAGAAGAAGCTAAGAGCATTTTAAAGATTAGAAAAAGAAACTCACTAGAGAGTATCAGGAGGACCCATGATGGAGACGCTCCACTGGAAAACGTTATTCTCATCAACCAGCCCAGCTGAGAATCCATCAACCGGGTGCTTGCACAGATCTGAAACAAACAAAAATTTAGCTAATCCCACTATCGAAATCAATCCAACAAAGATGAGAGACCTTTGAGCTGCTTCTGTAGGAGAAGGCTTGCTTGGTTCTTTGCCATCGCGAGAGAGAGACAAGGATTTGATGATGGTAGAGAGACGATCTAAAAAGATTACTAATTTTAGGGTTGTTGTATTGTTTTTAAGTTAAAATGGAGAATCTTGTCAATGAAAAAGAAATAGTATTATTTTATTTTTTTATTGTTAAAAAAGTTCATATGGTCTCTAGGAGATATCATCTCTAGGAATCAATTGCTACAGTACTCTTCAGAAAAAAAGTATTCTCCAATATTCTTCTCTTTTAATTCATTTCATTTTCATTTATTTTTAATTTGAAATCTGATAAAAAAAATTCAATATGCCTAATATAAATCTACTTATTTACACAACATGCCACTAAATCTAAATTCATCTCTTATCTCTACAGATTTAGATTTCATTTTCATTTTTCGTCTTCTTTCTCTCTTCTCTTTCGTTCTTCGATCCAAATCCTTTTTGTCTTTAATTTTCTTCTTTTTCGGTTGTTCAGCTTTTCCTTTGTTCTTCTTCGAATCTCTTCTTCTTCGAATTCATTCTTCTCCAAATCTTATATGTTTCTCCTCTTTTTTGATTTATTGTTCTTTGTTCGCAATTTTAGAATTTTTCTTCAAATATCATATGTTTTCCTCTTTCCTCTCTCTTTTTCTCTCTCGGACTACAGATCTGCCTTGCTGCAAGAATACATGAGAAATGTGAAAGTAAAACTTGTACCCAGAAACAAAGTTTCACCAAATTATACAATCGTTAAAGTACAACTTTGTAAAACCGTAGAACTTGGTTAAACTAGGTTCAAAGTATTACAAAGTTATACTTCGACAATAGTACAACTTAGTAAAAATTTGTACTAGTTTTATCAAATCGTGCAATCGTTGGTAAAACTGTATAACTAGGTTATAGTTTTACCAAGTTGTACCTTGACAAATTTACAACTTGGTAAAACTAAAACCTAGTTATACCAGGTATAACTTGGTAAAACTATGACATAGTTATAGCAAATTTGTACTTCGACATTGGTGTAATTTAGTTCAACTTGGTTTTTAGTTTTACTAAAATTCAAAATTCAAAATTTGAATTTGATACCCAAAATTTAAAATTTAAATTTTCAATTTAGGAGGAAAAACGTAAGGGTAAAATTGGAAATCTCTTATTTTACTAAGAGTAGAGAGTATGTTAGAATTCGTAAGAGTAAGCCAGAAGAAATTTTGCCTCATTAAAAATATCTGAGATTATTACTCCATCTCTAGTTGTTGAACGTTGTTTGGACCAAATTAAGGCTTCGAATAAAAAATGAGGACCAAGCGTTGCTGATCTAACATACAAAGTATCGATTAAGTGGATTTTAAAATATATGTTTGAATTGTGAAAGTGGATAAAATTCGGTCTAAAGTACTTGTACAAATTTATTTGTATAAAATTATATATAAATATTTATTTTGATAAATAATAATACATTTTATAAAATAATTTATTAATGCAATAAACATAATTTATATAGATACAAGAGCGGGCTATGAAATCTAAGAGGTATACACAAATGATAAATCTTATGTTAATCCTTATCCAATATATCATATTATCTCTCTTGGATTAAATCGCCTACATCAAAAGAGCTGTCAATTCTCAGGAAAGTTGGCTGGTCATCAAGCCACTGTTTTTCATGTTTGGAAGCAGAGAAATAACCTTGTTCACAAATCACAATGCTATCTGTCTTCCTCCTCCTTCAGTGTTGCAGGGCATCAATAGAGAAATCTGAAATGCACTTACGGCCAGAAGGCACAGGAAACACTTCCACAATCTATTGTCTTTGTGATAGTGAGTGTATAATATGTTACCCTTTTTGACGCTCTGCCTTATTTTTACCTTTTTTGCTGGGTAGTGCAAACTTAAGATTTAGCTTTTTGTAAAATATTTTCATCATTAATATGATATTTACAAGTTTAGCAAAGAAAAAAACATATCATTATTCAAACATAACAAAAAATCTAAATCATATATAATCCAAACTGAATCTAATTAGCATTAAAATACTTTGAGTTAAAATACTTTTGTAACCATGAGTTTTTAGTTAAAAACATATTAAACTATCACTGAATTAAAACATATCATTTAGTCGGTTTTAGTGTAAACAGGCCAAGCCAAAACGAATAAACTTAAGCTCCATTAAATCATATATGATACTTTTAGCCTTATATCAAAAGCCAAAAGGTATGTAATCAAACTACATAAATATAATACCAATTAAATAATTACATTATATAGAAAAATAAGTTTTCTTTGTCTTTTTTTTTTTTTTTTTTTGAAACACTACAAGTTTTCTTTGTCTAAAACGAAGATAAAGTAAACCAAAAGCTACACTGAATCAATCAAATCCTGAATAAATTAAAATTAAAATTATTCTATTTTACAAAACCAATTAAACCTAAACTGAGACGAAATAGATATCTTTAAAACATCGATACTATAAAGTGAGTCCTTTGTTAAACAAAGGGGTTCAGAGTTTTCTCAACCACCATATTGAATCTTCCATACAAATTATTAAAGGGCAAAATCGTTTTAACTCCTCCACGTGCTTACATACCCAACACTCGTAATCGCAACTCTTGCTACCTACCTCCTCCCTCTTCTCTTACATTATTACCATCAAACATTCAAACCTAACCCCAAACTCAAACCATGTCTTCTTCCCACTGTCCAACACCGTTACCCTCCGTCACCAAACTTCAAGTAGACTCCGTTACTTTTCAACCCTCAGTCATCTCACCGGCTTCCTCCAATCCCCTCTTCCTCGGTGGCGCAGGTTCGACTATGCTTGCCTTCTTTTTTTTTTTTTTTTTTTTTTTTTCGGCATCAATCTATGATGTTTATTTTTATTTTTATTTTTCTACGCAGGTGTGCGAGGTTTGGATATCCACGGAAAGTTCGTGATCTTCACGGTCATCGGTGTTTACCTAGATGCTGTCGCCGTCCCGTCACTTTCCGTTAAGTGGAAAGGCAAAACCACAGAGGAGCTAACAGAATCCGTCCTTTTTTTCCGTGAAATCGTCACGGGTACTTCCTTACACCACTTACTTAAGACACACGTCATATGACTTATATCAAAGTGTTTCTTTTTTAGAAAGCTACGTCATATCAAAGTGTTTTTAAGTAAAAAGGGCCATTCTAATTTGTATTGACCGTCATTAATTAATAACCTTTTTGTTTAACTCTTAATTAGGTTCGTTTGAGAAGTTTATTAAGGTGACGATGAAGCTACCGTTAACAGGACAGCAGTATTCAGAGAAAGTAACGGAGAACTGTGTGGCGATATGGAAATCGTTAGGTATTTACACAGACTCTGAAGCTAAAGCTGTGAAGAAGTTTTTGGAGGTCTTCAAGGACCAAACGTTCCCTCCTGGTGCTTCGATTCTCTTTGCTCTCTCCCCTAACGGCTCTCTCACGGTAATTTTCACAAAACTTCTTTATAACATTGACTTGTGCGCTTGCGTTTACATGTTATATAGTATGATTTTGTTCTTACATATAAAACCATAGCTTTTGGCATCATAAATGCAAATGTGACCAACTGTAATTATCATAGCAACTGGAAAAGTATTATACGCAAAGTCTGTAGAGGTCACGTAATCGAGTTGACGCTTGAGACAGAATTAATATTACGTGTTAGGGCATCTCCAACCCTACTCCATTTTCAACTCCAAACATTATTATGGAGTAAAATCTTCTCCAACCCCACTCCATTTTCAACTCCAAAATGGAGTAATAGTTAGGGTTACTCCATTTATGGAGTAATCTTACTCATTACTCCATTTTGGAGTTGAACTTTTTTTATTTATAAAATGGTCCTTTAAATCTTTAATGTTTTTATTTTTTACTTAAATAATATTTAAAATGATACATTAACATGAAAATAGTATAAGATTTTAATAATAAAATATTTTTTAATGATTTTTTGTACTTTTTAATAATAAATATTTAATTCAAATAATTTATATTTTAATTATTTATCGTAAACATAAAATAGTTGGGGTTAATTGTTAAATTTTTATAAGTATAAGATTTTATTTGCAATTATTAATAAAATAAAAATGAAATCATTTAAGAAATATTATTTTTGGAGTAAAAAATGGAGTAATACATTGGAGTAAAACCTTACTCCATTTTGGTGTTGCACCATTTTAGAGTAAAAAATGGAGTAATACATTGGAGATGCTCTTAGTGCCTTAGTAGTTTCAGGTTTCGGGTAACTTCTTCACATTAGAAAAAAAAACAGAATATGTGTGTTTACCTCTTAAGAGGAGTATGTTTACGTAATTGTGACTTTAAAAAAAGTTTGTTTACATATAGAAGCTAATGTAGAGATGACGTTTGAAACATGTATATTTGAGTAAAAATTGTGTTTTCATTAAGTTGTTTAGGTGTGAACGCAATTGACGTTTGAAGATATAGTAGTACTACATACGTGATACCTTTGAAAAAAAAAACTTTATGACATCTCTTTGTTGTGAATTAAAATGTTTGCAGATTGCGTTTTCGAAAGACGATAGTATTCCTAAAACCGGAAAAGCCGTAATCGAGAATAAATTGTTGGCAGAGGCAGTTCTTGAATCGATCATAGGAAAGAAGGGTGTGTCTCCTGGGGCTAGGTTGAGTCTTGCCGAGAGATTATCTCAGCTGATGAAGGAGAACAAGGTCGAAAAAGATGCAACAAAGACTGATAATCAAGATGAAGCTAACGATGTCTCCCTTGGAGATAAGTTGGCCAAAGAGAACTGATTGTGTGGGAGGTTTTTCTTGGTCGTCTTTGAGGGCTTTATGTTTCTATATCTAATCATGTTGTTTAGTTCACATCACATGTTTTTATTTGCTTCTACTCGTAAGAATAATTGAATAATCTCATGAAACTGGATCAAATAAATCAAAACTATATTATCAATTGATCTTGATGCTGAGTCGTTAAAATCAAATCCACTTAGTTACTAAAGTCATTATGTTTTAGTAAATATCAGATTAGCTAACTAAATCATTATCATATTGCCATATTGGAGATCAAAGTATAATATATTGAATGTTGTGCTCCTATACATGAAGACCAAGAGGGCATACACAATCGAGCCACCATCATCTTAGACATTTAATATCTACTCACCATCGTCTACAAGTGAATCCATGCTTAACATTTTAATTTAATGTTACTCAAATTTCTTCCTTGTTTTTTTGCAACACAGTATATTAAAGACGCAATATGCTTAATTAATTCCAACCGGAGTAAAAATAAATCGATAACAACCAAAGTGAAACTCAAGGATATGACGAACAACAAAAGTAGAACGATAAAAAAAAAAGGATAGAGATGTTACATGGAGACTTGCTCATTGTAAAGAAACATCTGAAAAGAAATCCACTTGTACCTTTGAAACAGATGCTCCAGCGAACATGAAATAGTCGGAATCAACATTGATGAAGCCAAACGAAAAGGTTTGGAATGCGGCATTGTCCGTTGAGAAGCTGGATGTGGCTAAACAGCCAATTAGACCAGGGAGATCGGCATTAACACCGATAAGACTTTTCGGAGAGACTATGTAGGGCTGTTCAATATGGTAAAACAGAATCGTACCGAACCGAACCAAACTGAAATAGACAATATGGTTTGGTTTTGGTATATACCATATAAACCGAATGAATATAATTTTATAAAAACCGTAGGATTTGGATATGGTTTGGTATATAACCGATTAAACCGAATAAACCGAACAAAACCGATTAAAAGTAGAAACATGTAAATATGTATCTATTTTATAACAATACATGAAAATATAGTTGTTACATAAGTTAAATTTGTGTTAATAACTATTACCATAATTTTATAGTAATAAAGAACTTTAATTTGTAAAACACTTGAACTATAATTAAATAACAATACATCGCAATTCAGGCATCTTATTTTCTAAGTCTTCTTTTGATTTTTTTGCTTTATTTTAGTCTTCGCTAAATTAATATGAAGATTATAAATTTGATGGATAATAATTAATAGAAAATTTTAATAACTTTTTTCTTATCTGTAAACAAACAGAGTTTCGTGTTCAATTGAAAAAACATGACTTTAATGAACACTAATATGGAAGAGTGGAAAAACTTTTCTTTTATGTTTCTGTTTTGTTTTATATTTATATTTTCAAAATTTCAAGCGTTGATTTTAGTTATAGATTTGATTATTTTATTTGATGGTAGAAGCATTTTTACTTTTTTTGTTTATTTATTTGAACATGTAATATATTTTTAATAAATGATTGTGTTGACAATATGATTCTAAAATTCATATAATATGATCTCAAACTAAATAATTATGTTTTTTGGTATAAAACCGAATAAACCGAAAACCGACGGTATATAAACCCAACCGAACCAAAGTAAATATGGATTTAGAATGGTAGTTATATTTTACTAACCGAAATACCGAAAACAAAAAAAAACCAAACCTTAACCGAACCGATATCCGGATTGAAAATCTTAAAAATATAGGGAAAATTATAAAGATGGCCAGCAGGAGTTGAAAAATTCAAAATACCTGATTTTAGAAATAAAATTTCAGCATGACCTAAGAACATGATTAATGGGAGTTTTTAGAGCATGATTAACCTCAGTCTCTTAGCCGGGGTTCTTAACTTATGATTTGACTTTTTTTTTAACATTTTTTGGGTAAGAGACGGCTCTTATATCTCTTATTTAAGAGACGGTTTTTAATTTTTCTTAGAGACGGCTAAGAGCATGACTGGCGAGAAGCAGCGACAGCAGCAGGAGAACGGGGTGAAGTCGGTGCCTTGGACTCCGCCTGGGGCAACTGACCCCCCTCCTACCAAAGTGGCTCCACCACTGTGTTCAACCACGGTCGACCTATTGATTCGGTAATTTAAGTCTGGTCGGTTAAAGAAAGTGGATATAACTGTTCAAATTGGTTTAAAAATATTTTATTTTTTTGGACAAAAGGAACCAATTGTCACTCTCTTGATTATCATCATTTCTATCGCCATATCCAATGCAAACACTCCAAATATCAATTGGTATAGTATATATGAGCTCTATAGTCTGTGATTGTATCATCAGTTTTGGAAATGAGTCATATTTCCAAAAGAGTATTTTGAAAGAGTGGCGAGCTTTTCAATTAAGCAAATACTAGATGATAATCTGCAAACTTTTCATTTAAGCAATACTAGATGATAATTTGTGCGTATACGCGGAGTGAGTTATTATAATAATATTTATTTATTAAATGATTTGAACATTTTGCAATACTACAATCTTTATCGATTGTAAAATGACGAATACAAATGTTGGTCTCTTAAATGTATCATCGTTGTTAAAGAGTTAACGTATTACATCTCATTTTAATTATTTTTAAGACTTTATATGCATAAAAATAAATTAAGTTTTTCGGCTCACACAAACACCAAAACCAAATATGCAACATCGATTGTATAATGACGAAGAGAGCTTAGGTTTTCTGCTCTCGATTTGTTTACTATTGATTCTGCATAAGTGATTTCATTTTCTACCCTCTATAAAATTATACTTTTGTTCTCCTCTCTCTTTCATTGATGTGAATTTAGTTTTTTTTTAACTTCTTTTATGAATTTGGTGAATTACATAAGTGTCAATTTAAAAAGATGAAAATCTGCAAAGATTAGTTTCACTCCATATACATATCTAATAATCAAAATTTTGAAGAAAATCACCAACAAACTTTATTAACAGGTTAGTGTTTAAATTTAATATATCAAGGTGTTAAAATTTAATATATCAAGGTGTTATTGAATATAAGTTCAGACTCGAAATATAAATGCATATCTAGTATATATTCACGAGTTAATTTTAAAACAACAAAACAAATTACTTATTTTATTAGCCTACGATTTTGAGGTTTAGTTACTTAAGAGTATACATATAAATATATATATATAATACTTACCATTCTACTATATGTAGACTATGTATAAACTAAGAACTGTTTGATTTTTTAAATGATAAACTAGAAAACTTATAATAAATAATTCAACTCTCTTATTCTTACAATTATAATAGCTTTATATAGTATTAGAGAGAAAATATATATTAGACGAATGACCAAATCTCTCATTCTTCGAATAAACTCAAAAGAAAGTGATTGAAATCTTGTCATGATATTTTATTTTAGGAATAAAAATTAAGACTAAATTATTTAATCTGAATGAAATAATATATATATATATATATAGTGTTTCCAATATTAAAAAGCACTTCAATTTAAAAAAGTGTGTTTCTGGGATTGTGAGGATCAAATAAGATATTAGAAACAACCTATTTTAAAAATAATTTGTATGCATAAGAGTATACACATTAGAGTAAGCACATAAATCAAAATCAATACCTTTTGTTAATTTACAATACGTTTTTGGTAAATAAATCAAAACAACAATTTTATTTACTTTATATGGTATAGATTAAACTTTAGTGATATTAACATACTTACATATTATATTTTAATATAATTATTTATTATTCACACTTCCTACTCATATGATTTCTTAACATTTGTATATTTGATGTAACAAAAATTTAAACCGTTAATCACAAAACTTTTAATGTGAGATTTTTCAATACAAATTTCAAAATTAAATATTAAGATCTCAATAATTTTTTGCTGCAAAATTTTGAAATTAACATATTTTAATATAGTATATAATTTATTTCAAATGATATTAATATATATATATATAATATGAATATTTATTATTGAGACTTCATATTCATACAATTTTTTTAGGACTTGGCATTTTAACCGATACCCGAACCCGTATCTGAATCCGATCCGAAAATCCGAATCGAAGTAGTAAAATACTCTAACGGTTATTGAATTCGGAGATAATGGATATCTGAACCAAAACTGGTAATATCCGAACCCGAACGGATAATATCCGAACCCGAACGGATATCCAAAGATAATTAAACATAAGCATACTTAACCATATATTTTTTAGTTTACTTTTCTCATTTTATTCAAAATATTCATATTAATGCTGCACATTGCTCAAAATTAGATAATATACATATAATTAGAGACAAAATCATTTGTTACTCACTTAAAATACATATCAAGCTCTTGTTTCTTGCATTAATAGAAGTTGCATCTAAAATTTCAAAACAATAACTAAATTAGTATCTTTCTATTTTTAAAGTTTTATCTACAAGTCTATTAATAGTTTAATCTTTATAAAAATTAAAAAAACATGTTAAGTTAAATGTATATTTTAAATACAAAAAAAACATAAGCAATGAATAATTTATTTATTTTTTATTAAAAATTTAAATATCTGAACCCGATCCAAAATATCCGAACCCGATCCGAAGGGTCGAAATAGCCGAACGGTTTGAATACCTTTATACTGAAATACCCGAAAATCCTACATACCCGATATAAACCCGAACGAGTATCTGAACACCCACTCCTACGATATATGATCATTTGTATCTTACTGGAACAAAAAAAAAAGTTAAACCATTGATCACAAAATTTTTAATGTGAGACATTTACCATTTTTTTGTAATTTATAACCGTTTTAAAAAAATCTAAATATAACATATAAGAAAAAATCTAAATTTTTTTATTATATGCTTAATATGATTGTTTAATTTCTTTTAATAATATAAAATTAAACAAAAGAGAGAGAGATGATACAAAAACTGTTATCAAATATGTATTATTCATAGTCATTAATTGTCATATATGTTAATCATATTAGGTAATTTCGTAACTTTTATTTAAGGAAAGAAAAAATATTATTGTACACTACTAATTAATTTGATAATTAGTTTAATAAAAAATATACTATATGTTTATATGGACCAATTTATTTTTTCTAAAAATTTTAAGAATCATCTTCGTGATGATACGTGGCTACGAAAACATGTTGTAATGCTCTATGATTAATATATAGGGATTTGGTTGATAAAGTAGATTGGAAATGGTTGGTCAGATTTAAATGCTAACGCTAAAATGCATTTTCTTCCAAGTAAAGCGTTATCACTAATATACAGTACTCACATGCTTCACGATTTTGATGTCGATTGGTACTCCCCTCGAGCCGTGAATACCGAGAGCAAATATCTATCTATATGGTTGTCTTCCTCTCGCACGCTCTTGGGCAAAAACAAATTATATGTTTGTTTCCAGAAATTTTATATGTGATATTTAATTATTCTATCTTTCTACCTATAAATTTTATCGTTATAATTTTATTTATTAGTTTCCGTCGAAAATATTATATCTTTATTAGTTAACTATTTAACTATTGAAGATAATCTAAAAAGTTCAGGAACACAAAATGTTGAAAGAACCAAAGAACTTCATGTTACCTTTAAAATCCTAATAAACCAACTTGATTCATTTATCTTCAAGTTTTTTGGTTGTTTTCTTTTTTACTATTCCAAGGTACCATTTTTAGATCATTTCTAATGATATTTTTTTTTTCTTTATAAAATAAAGTTTAGATTAAAAATACTTAAGTGGTACTATAAAAATGAGCTTAACCTGTAAATAAATTAGTTCATTTATTTTTTTGTTTATCACTCTGTTTTTCACTCCAAAATAATATAACATTGAAATATAATTCAATTTTGTTATTGAATGATTTTATTTTAAAAAGAAAGATAAAGTGAAGCATTGACATTTTTTATATATTAATTGAGAAATATTTTTTTTTGAATTATACAGAGGTATCCTGGTCCCACAAAAGTGATCTAGACTAGTCACGTATTGCCACGTGTCGGTCCTCTGTCCCTGGCGATGCCTAAATGTTAATTCCCAAGTGGCCGGGATTCGAACCCAGGTGACGGTACTCACAATTATAAGCCATCGGGGGTACTCATAATTGTAAGCCATTTACCACTAGAACTAGAAGCCCCGGTTTAATTGAGAAACATTACAACATTGTTTTGTATCACGTGTCACCATGAGAATGAAATTTAGAATTTTTAGAGAAATAGGTTGGTTCATCTTAACTTATATTATATATTTTTATTAAACTAACTATTAAATTGATAAATAGTGTACAAAAGAATAATCTCGAACTTTCCTTAAATAAAAGCTACGGAATTGTCTAATATGATTAACATATATATGACAATTAATGATTATGAATAATAAATATTTGATAACAATTTTTGTATCTTAGCTCTTTTTGTTTAATTTTATATTATTAAAAAATATTAAACAACTACATTAACTATATAATAAAAAGGTTACATTTTTATGTTATATTTTGAATTTTTAAAACGACTATAAATTACTAAAAACGTTAAATGTCTCGCACTAAAATTTTGTGATCGATGATTTTTTTTGTAATAACAAGATACAAATGATCATAAATCGTATGAACATGAAGTCTCATTTACTAGATATTCATATTATATATTAATACAGTTTAAAATAATAAATATTTGTATTGAAAAAATATTGAAATCTTAATATTTTAGTTTTAAAATTTTCATTAGAAATTTTGTGTTTATCATGAGTATAAATTATCAATAATAAATATTTGAAACTTGGCCAATAAATATTTATATTAAAATATATTTTATATATATATTTATTTCATTGAAATTTAATTTTATATCATATATGTAAATGAATACAATAAATAATAATAAATAAAAATTATGTGTATATATAACATTTATTCTGTGCAATTGCGCATGTCTTAAGCTACTGGGTTATTATACCCGAAGAGGTGATCTGTGTCAGATTTTTTTATCGTAGTCTCCTCCGAGCCACATGAATATAACTCCGTGGCCCAATTATTCTCCACACCAATTATAGCTCTGCATTTACTATGTTTCCTTTTAAAAGTTAAGACAGCCATACAAAAACACACTAAAAACAAAAAAGCTATACACACAAATCAATTACTAGCCTAACTAGTACACAAACATAATAACTTCATGGCCCCATTACCCATACAAATTTTTGTTTCCTTTTTAAGATATACTAGAAGTGAACCTAAATACGTAATCTGATAACTAACATTCCTTGATTTAGTTCATTCGTCTAAAACTATTATCTTCAAAATACACGTATACACCGTTATACCTTTACACACTTGGTGGAAGAGTTCACCATTGTCATGCCATGCTTACAACTTTTGATGCCATAAGGCAGATAAACTAATATTTAATTTTTTATAATATAATAATAAATATTTTTTGTGAAACAAGTTTTATTGAAAAAGTTTTACAAGTTTTTTTTCATCAACTTAAACAGATTCGTATTGACTTTGTAAACCAAATCGGCGGTTCCACGTCCATGTGAATGATATAAGACGGTTGTTTCATGACACTATGTGCTAGACTATCCGTCTTTAAATTTTTTATTTTGTTTTATTTTTAAAATAAGAAATTAATATATCAATACAAGTTTTATATATGTATTATTTATTCTAGTTTTGAAGTTTTTAGAATAAAATAATATATGAAGAGAAATTAATTGTCAAAATATTAATAGTGATTTAGGTATAAGATCCAAATATTTTCTATTACAAGGCTTAGTTTACTAAAAATAAACAATAAAATGTAGAAAAGGCTTTTAGCAGGATATTTCAGTTTTTAAAATAAAATAAAATATAATTGCAATTTATTAGTTTATAAAGTTAAGTATGACTTCAGAAAAAGTCTTGAAAATGGTACTTAACCTAGTTCAGTTAGAAAAACTTATTAAATGAGTGTTTTACCGATGAACCATAATATTTTATATGTATATGCCTTTACATTTTACATAAAAATGATGTCATAGCAGACCCCGGCTCAAAAGTTGTTTGGACCTTGTGCTATTAGATACAAAATAAAAATAAAATATGGTGTATATATTATTATTATTTTTTTGAAATTTTAAACCTATTTGGTAATTTAAAAAAGGACTTGGACACTACAACATAAAAGAAAAAGAGAAATTGCACCCCATACACTAAACTTTTACCCTAATTAACCAAATACCCTAAATCCCACAATGTTATACTTTTTTCCATAGACACAAACTAGTCACATCATTAGTATTTTCATTTTTTTAGGGTTTTAAACCAATTCACCCAAAGAAAAATTAATTAAAGGTGTGGGATCCAGTGGAAATGCACGCACACCAGTAAAACTGGCACTGGCCATGATCCAAAGCTTCAAAATTTGTTTACTAGGCATGGCTCTGTGAGTGATCGCAACAAACTACCATTAACGATATAATTCTCTATGACTTAATATTCTGAAAAAACTCTTGGCCAATACTATCTTTAAATATCAGTTGATGATTGATGAGTCGCCGCATAAAATTTTGTTCGTCTAATCTATTTTTTATATAAATTTACGCTATATCATACTTTTTTAATTTCTGTTCTCACGTATGAATTTGATTCTAGATACTTAATATATACAAAAATTCATACAACAAAAACAAATTGTGTAGAAAAAATCATTTCTATATAAATAGTTAACATGTCAACACACTTAAATTATATTTACAGAAATCTTTCATGAATGGTTTTTTTCGAGGCTACATTCAATTTAGAAACATTACTCAGGCTTTAAAAACCCTATATCACTTCCTAATTAGCAGAAGTAAAAAATTATATGATTACGATATCTAATTATTGGATTTATAAAGACAAAATAGTACTATAATCCGACTCAAAGAAATTCTAAAATAAAATTTTGTGTATACGAAATACTCTGAACTAGGATAAGACATGCGATTTACGTATGATAAATTTATATGAAAATTATTTAAGAAATATCGTATGAAAAAATAAAATTTATATTCTTGATTGAATTAATATTTTTGGCCCTTAAACAATTTTTTTTAATTTTTTTTGTTAATTACATAATTTGTTTACTGATGAGCTGATCCTATTTTTAAAAACTATTTTAGGTCAAAAAATCACTTATCGCATAAGAACCTAACGTTTAGACCGAAGAATCTCAAGCCTACTATTTGATTACAATGACACTATGTCAGCTCGGTGTTATATCATGATTTAATAATTTAAAAGCTAATTACATTTATGAGAAGTTTACGTTCACGTGCCAATTATGTCTATCTTCAATATTTTTCTCTTTTTTGTATTGTTTTTTCATTTTGGTTATTACTCGATATAAATATTGATTTTTGAATTTATTCTCCTTTTGTTCTTTTGTTTTGGCCTAAGATGTAGAAAATATTTAAGATTTAAAATCATTAAAGAGATACATACTTAGGTTAAGATACACGCCTTGAGCAGAATAAATATTTTATATTTATTACTTATATGTTTTGTGCATATTATGAAATAATAAAATAATTAGTATATATTAAATAACTAAGAAATCATTTAATATTATGTAATAAATTGACGTACGCATATAAATCAAACGGCTGCTCTTGTTTATTCGCAATTTTAAGCTAATTTAATCAAAACAATCAATCTTGTCTATTATATATGATATAAAACAAAACTTAAATGATATTAATATAGATATATAGTATATTATTAATATGAATATTTATTAAATGAGGTTTCTACTAATATGATTTTATGATTCTTTGCATATTTAACGATTTGTTTCTAATGTGTAATGTTTAGTGGTTTCAATAATTTATAATCATTAAAAATGAAGATTTAAAAAATTAAATATTAAATTTTCAATATATGTTCAATGCAAATATCAAAATATAAGCATGTATTTTCATATGATGTATAGTTTAATTTAAAGGATATATATATATCAACACAAACACCTATTAAATAAAATTATTTATTCTTGTTATTTTATAATAATTGTATCTTATTATAGAAAAAAATAAACATTGATCACAAAAGTTTATGTGAGATTTTTAACAGTTTTAGTAATTTATACTCGTTTTGAAACATTAAAAATACAACATATACAAAAAAACTAAAATTTTCTTATATGATTAATGTAATTGTGTAATTTATTTTAGTAATAAAGAATTAAAAAAATGATAGAAAGTAATTAGATTGTTAGCAAATTTTTATTATTTAAAATCATTAATTGTCATATATATTTTAATCACATTAGGTAATTCCGTAGGTTTTATTTAATAACAGAATATATAATAAATTTCAATTTGATAAATGAATGGTCCATAATGGTCATAATATATAATATAACTTTCTATATCAATTTAATTTTGGACTAACAAAATTTTTAATTGATTATCAAGCCGTCACGTAAGTAAAATTAGCATTCCAACTACGTGACGACTCAACATGACATTTTTTTAATTAATACATATTATAGCATTTTAAATGTTTCTCTATTAATATGTATGGGATATTAATTTAAGACCATAATGGCAACAAAAGATAGCAATTTGCTCATTGTTATTTTTTTTCTTTTATACATCGTTATGTTATTGTCTCGTAAATGGAGGTTCTTAGGGTGGGATTCTTATATTTCGCTAACCCCCTGGTAAGAATCTCCCCCCCCCCCCACATTAAACATGCTGTACTATTTAAAAGATATGTTTCTCATTTCTTTTTTATTTTATTTATTTTGGATTTAATTTTTTGCATAAAATTAATAAATGAGTTCTCTCTTTTTCTTATAAATAGGAAAGAGAGAGAGATAGTGCTATGTTCATACCCCCCAAAAAAAAAAATCTGAACTACAGGTATTGTTTTGGCTCCCAGAGAGAAGATTACTGAGATTTTAACAAGTAAGTTTACAATTTCCTAAATTGAGCAAATAGTAGTTCTACATTTCTACTTCTTTATAATGACTCATGATCTTTAGAAAACTTTAATAAACTAATTTATCAATCTTGACTCACCGATATAAAAAAAAAAAATCCCGTATTATATGATTTTCGTGTGCATCTTGCGCATATCTTATTTAAACTTACATAATTTTAATTAATTAGTTTGTATTTTTCTACAGAAAACTGAATACAGATTCCATAAGCATTTCCATATAAGAATATATACATTTATGGTTTTCTCAGGGTTTCCACATGTACAGTGATACTTCACTGTTAGCTTCATCTCCAAGAATACACCGTTAATACACCGTTAACTGACGTCAACACAAGAAAAATAAAACACGCGCCGTTAAATTTGCCTTTAAGATGCCTCGTGTTTCAGCGACATCCCAAGAAATCTCCCCCCACGGCGGCAACGAGTCACCGACGCTCGGCGAACTGCTAAAATACTTCGATGACGGTGACCGGAAAAAACATTCCGGCGAAGAAGCTTCGTTTCATCACATACTTGACCTCGCTTCCCCTGAACTACGACCCGTGCCATTTCTCTTGTCCTTCAACAATCTCAGCTACGACGTCAAAGTTCGCCGGCGGTTTAACTTCTCGTCGCCGGCTCCGGTGAAAACTCTGCTTGACGGAGTTTCCGGCGAAGCTTGCAACGGCGATATCCTCGCCGTTCTCGGAGCAAGCGGAGCTGGGAAGTCCACCTTGATAGACGCTTTGGCGGGAAGAGTGAGTAACTTGAGAGGCACGGTAACTCTAAACGGAGAGAAGATTCTACAAACTCGTCTGCTAAAAGTGATATCAGCGTACGTGATGCAAGACGACCTCTTGTTCCCGATGCTCACCGTCAAAGAAACCCTAATGTTCGCTTCCGAGTTTCGTCTCCCAAGAAGCTTGTCCAAGTCGAAGAAAACAGAGCGCGTTGAAACCCTAATCGACCAGTTAGGGCTTAGAAATGCGGCTGATACGATAATAGGAGATGAAGGACACCGTGGAGTCTCCGGCGGAGAGCGGCGGCGTGTTTCGATCGGGATCGATATTATCCATGATCCTATTGTCTTGTTCCTCGACGAACCTACTTCAGGGTTGGACTCCACCAACGCGTTTATGGTGGTGCAGGTAAAGCAGCCGGATGAAACATTCGCCTTATCCTCCAAATTTATCAATTTTTTTTGTTAACATTAACGTATTTTGTGACAAAAATTTAAAAATGGTTATTTGAGAGAATTGCCCGAATGTTTATTTTTCCCTCCGGTCCTGGGTGCAGGTTCTTAGACGTATAGCTAGGAGTGGCAGTATTGTAATTATGTCGATACATCAACCTAGCGCTCGAGTCATAGACTTGCTTGATCGTCTTATCATATTGTCTCGTGGCAAGAGTGTGTTCAATGGATCTCCGACAAGTCTTCCCACATTCTTGTCGGATTTCGGACATCCAGTTCCGGAGAAAGAGAACATAACCGAGTTCACACTTGACCTAGTTCGAAAGCTCGAAGGATCTACCGAAGGAGCTAGAGAGTTAGTAGAGTTCAACGAGAAGTGGCAACACAACCAATCAGCTCGAGCCACGCCAATGACCACACCTTACCAAGCCTTGTCTTTAAAAGAATCCATTACCGCAAGTGTTTCAAGAGGCAAACTAGTCTCCGGCTCGACCAGTTCCAACCCCATTTCGATGGAGTCAGTATCTTCATACGCAAACTCTCCACTGGTCGAGACGTTCATCTTAGCCAAACGGTACATGAAAAACTGGATGCGTACACCTGAGCTCATGGGAACACGGATCGCTACTGTCATGGTCACTGGTCTTCTCTTAGCTACTGTATATTGGAGGCTTGACAATACTCCAAGAGGTGCACAAGAGAGAATGTCTTTCGTTGCATACGGCATGTCCACAATGTTCTACGTCTGTGCAGACAGTGTCCCTGCTTTCATACAAGAGCGGTTCATTTTCTTGAGAGAGACAACGCGCAACGCCTACAGAACATCTTCTTATGTCATCTCTCACTCTCTTGTATCATTGCCTCAGCTACTCGCTCTCTCCATTGCATTTGCTGCAACCACGTTCTGGACAGTTGGTTTAAGCGGCGGGTTAGAGAGCTTCTTCTTTTACTGCCTCATAATCTACGCAGGCTTTTGGTCTGGATCATCTTTTGTCACCTTCGTATCTGGTTTGGTTCCGAATGTCATGATAAGTTTCATGATCACTATTGCCTATCTTTCATACTGTCTACTGATGGGTGGATTCTACATCAACCGGGATCGGATACCTATCTACTGGATATGGTTTCATTACATTTCATTGTTGAAGTATCCCTATGAAGCTGTCTTGATCAACGAGTTTGATGACCCATTTCGGTGTTTTGTTAGAGGAGTCCAAGTATTTGATGGTACGCTTTTGGCGAAAGTGCCTGAAGCGATGAAGGTTAAGCTCCTAGATACAATGAGTGACTCTTTGGGAACAAACATAACGGAGTCCACATGCTTGAGAACAGGACCTGACTTACTTTTGCAGCAAGGTATTTCTCAGTTGAGCAAATGGGACTGCTTGTGGATTACGTTAGCTTGGGGTCTCTTCTTTAGGATATTGTTTTACTTCTCGTTGTTGTTTGGAAGCAAGAATAAGAGGACGTGAAGATAGTCTACACATTCAAAACATACTTCTGGTGGCCTTCAATGCATCTACCTACCTTTAAATATACGTATTTAAGTGAAGCCTAAGTCTTCTTCTTGTTGTAGCTTTTGTAATCAAGTTGGAACATTTATAACTATCACATTTTGTATTTCTCTTGGAATATAAGTTTGTTTTTGTTTTATGCCTTATTTCTTTTATTGGTTGTTTTCTTTCTTCAGGGTTTCCGGGTTCTGGCTTCAGTGTGTTTCCGGCTTATGGCTCAGATGATATTATGTATCAGTTGATTTTTGAACTCATGTGTATAAGTTTTAGTTGTTAATGATAATTTTTGGATGATAAAAAAAAGAAAGTCTAAGCGTTTAATGTAGTAAAAATGGATTCAAAATGCATTCGTATAAAAACACTAAATGGATATATAAAACGAATATATGTTGTTCACATTCAATATGTACATAAAAAAAAAAAAATATATATATATATATATATATATATATATGCATTCATTAATTCATATAAAAGATTCATAACGTAAAGCTGTTTGGTGGCAAATAAATGACCAAACGTTTGATTTGTTAGGGTAAGAAATAGCAGACACATATTTTCTTTTTTAATAATTCTTAATAATATCACCATATACTAGACTGCAATTTTATCTGGATATGCAATTGACTTGTCGCAGCATCGGACGTCTGAATGATATTAAAGTTCACTGGTCCAAGTTCATAACTATTGAAAGCCAAAGTGGCCAGAATAAGCTGCAATTCGTTCATAAGGGTAGCTCCCCATGGTGCCAGATGCTTTCGAGCATAAAGGATTAGCTCGTACCAACTCGATGAATCCTTGGAGCCTTAGTTGGAACTCAAGTTTGCTCTGAATGAAAAGAAGCCAAAATATAATTAGCAGTGACCACAACTTCTCTTTTTCATGCTACGAAGAGAATGGTAGAAAGCAATCTTCTAAAAAATTCACTAAGCGAGACTCAAACATATGTCGACTTCTTATAACCAGAACATAAATTGCCTCAAGGAATCATGTGGCTTTGGTAATCAGCAGGTATTACACGTAGAATGAGCATACATACCTTAGACCACCAGCAACTGGGGATGAAGAGGAATCCTTAGCTCTTAATCCTAGGGGATTAATAATATAACTAGATTTTGACCCGCGCTTGGAAAGCGCGGGATTGTTGGATTATATTATAATACAAAGTTTTATTATATCGAAAAACATAATTTTTAACAGCTATATAATCTACAAATTAGTTTATTTGAGATTTTATATATACATTTTTACGTAAGTTTCTTTTCGACATGAGAATTATATATGGATCAAAAAAAGAAACCGAACCGACCCAAAATTATAGGTTTAGTTCAGGTGCAGAGAAGATAACCTATTGAGTTTTTTTTGACCCGTAGCTCTTTGTTTGAGTCCGGGTTCTACCTTAGATCCGATCATAAATATGTGTTTATTAGGTATATTTGGATATTTCGAATATGTTTCCGGTATTATGGATATTGTTTTTAAGTTTTTGGTTTACGATTAGAGTTTTGATTTCATGTAAATTTTTTTAATTTAAAAAAAAATTGGGTATTTGGATAAAATTTTGGGTATTTTTCAGTTCATCGCATCAGATTTTGAATAAGATTTTAAATTTTTAGGTATTTGAATTTTTTTGGGATTTGTTTGGAGTTTCAAATACTTTTCGTGTTTCGGATATTTTTCAGATTTTTTATATATTTCGAATTCTTTTAGGATCTTAAATACCCAAACAGATGTGGACCCATTACGTCCATATCAGGTCCAACAACCTTTTGATATAGATTTTTAACGTTATTGTACAAAAACATAGTTGATGAAATATTTTTCTGAGTAAAGTTATCATAAGAAATAATATTAAGATCTGTTAAAAATATTTAAAATATTGTATGTTTAGAATGACTAATGTATTATCAGAAAAATAATAAATAGTTATACATAACTCCAGCAATTTTTTTATATTAGATTTTTTAAAACTCTTTCCCTTTTAATAGTATTGATTCGTTTTAAGTGAAAAGTATATAAAAGCATAATATCTAAACAAATAATTTTCAAAATCTTGAATAATCAATACTGATATCGTGAAGTCGGGTTAGTTTAATAGAACCAATGAATTTCTTCATTTTTGTGAAGGTAACATGAATATTCAGAAAAATCATTTTTAAATATGAAAATATTATCAAACTATAGACGGTTGAAAGTTTAGTATATGATATGAGATTTTAGTGGGAAAGTTTATATATGATATGATTACTTTATTATAAACGAAAGAGGAAGTTAGAATGTACACATATATGTCTTGTAATTTATCTTGCTTTAAATCATATATTATATGATAAAAGTGATAATATAAAACATTAGTTTCAATATTTTTACGATTAAAAATTAAAATGATAAATATAGTAATAGTAATGATTAGGACTTAGGAGTGAAATTCAAAAAAATAAAAGAATTGACTAAATTATTGTTAGAGAAATATATGGTAACATATTGTTAGTATAAATTTAAGATAAGACCAAAAAATAATGAGTTAAATGAAAGAGTCCAAATAACTTTTATAGGTAGATTTTTTTAGTCTCCTTCCATTTTAATAGTATTGATAACAATATAAACACTTAGTTACCTAAGGATTGATCCCTAAATAAAGATTTTAAGGATCAAATCCTTATAGACATGGCAGCTTGGCATTGACTCTTCTTCTTGTACAACGACGAATCCAGATTCTGTAATGGAGAGAAGGAGCAGCCATGGGAGAAGAAGAAGGAAACAAAGGAACTGCTGCTTCATCATCTTCGAGATCTCCGCCGCAACACCACAGAGAAGGTGAAGTCGTTAGCTTCGCCGCCGTGCCTCCGCCTAACTCCGGACCCGCGTCAACCATCTTCCGCCTTTTATGCTCACGGTGGAATCAAATCCAATAGCCTATCGTTCTCCTCATCTGCATCAGGTATGCTTTAACCTTCTCGCACTCTCTCTCTCTCTCTCTCTCTCTCTCTCTCTCTCTCTCTCTCTCTCTCTCTCTCTCTCTCTCTCTCTCTCTCTTAAAGCTCAATACCTTTTTCGCAATCTTGAGATGTTAAGAGTTTCTCGTGTTAGGTTTCGTGTCACTACCACTCGCTGTAGAGAAGTAGCTACGCTCGTCGTTCGTACAGATGGAAGCTGCTCGACATGTTACTGGTTCACTTATCAGACTTTGTTAAGTTTACTTTGTCTGCCTCGTTAAAAACCATCAAGGAAAGGTATGTAAATCATTGTGTAGACTTGTTTCTTGCCTACGCATGTGTTCTGCTTTCCTTGTCACCTATTACTCTGCTCTGTTATGATATTTAGTGTTGTGCATAGTCATACAATTTGTAAGATGGGTCTTATAATGTGGATGCTCTCTATAATCTTTATACATCAAACTTAAAAACCAATGCTTTGTGAATCAGACTCTGATTGTGTTCAATTGCTTCCAAGACCTTAGAATATAGGGAAGTCTCTATCTTTATGTTGAATGAGTTAAATAAATTGTTACATATTTTACCAAATAGGCAAGGAAAACCATAATGAACCAGAGAAAAAACTGGAAGCTTGTTCCTGTTAATGAAAATGCACAAAGGAAAAGGAAGCCATATCCTGCAGGTGAGATGTCATACTTTGAATGTTGAGTATTGTCTCTTTTGTGGGTGTGATTTGTGGAGGTACTCTTACTTGTTTTATCTCCATCTTAGTTAGTTATTTCAAATTTCATATCAGACTCTCAACTATTTGAGTCTCTGGTTTTACTTTCTAGGGTGATTTGAAAACCTTTGCTGGTATGAAGAGGGTGTGGCTTTCCCGAAATTTTTCTTATATATATGAAGCCTTTTCTAACACCAACTTAGCCTTTTTCATTCAGTCACTATATGTTCATACTATTGGTAAGTTTAGGTCTATGTCTGATATAACTAAAGTTCTCTACTTTAAGCATTCATTAGCCTTCTCAAAGTCTCAACATTGAGGATGTCAAGAATCAGAAAATTCAAGAGTTGTGTTTTATTCCTAAGAACTCCAAACTGGAGAACACCATTGGAGAAAGAATTTTGATTAGGATCCTTAACTATTCAAAAAAAAATTAGTTTAATAATGCTAAGAACTCTAATGGTAGTAACACCATTGGAGATGCTCTTAGGGCAACATTATTGCAGTCTTTAGTTTGGTCCTTAAGAGGAGAGGGCCCACAAAAACACCAGAACGAAGGAGAAAGTCCCTAACTAAGAGACATTTTGGTTTGGTCCATGTACTGTTCGCGGGCCCCACTGAAACGTGGCGGCCCGCGATTGGTTCATTTTTAATTTTTTTTTTAAATCGGATAAAAATAAAAATAAAAAGTTTTAGGACCAATTGTTAAGGATTCAGCAATAATGATGCTCTTAGACTTTTTCAAGCGTGTTTTATTAGCTACCTCCCTACGTTTAAGGGCGTCAATCACTCTCTTAGCTTCTCGAAATATGTCAATATCGACAAGGTCCTGAAAAAAATGAGACATTTACTATTTGGTATTTCATAGAGATGCAGTACAAACCCAAAAATCATCTCCACTGCTTATAAAAAAACACACGGAGACATATATATCATGATCAAGATGCAAAGGAACATAGTATATGAAACATTATTAAAATAGAATATTAATAAACAAAATACTATAATATATATTATTCAAATCCCCTATATATTAATTGAGAAGCATTTGAAAAGATGTAACCTCAATTTTGTATTAATTAAAAAAGACCCCTTGCTTATGTGGCACATCTAAATGCCTTCTAAATCTATTTTCTAAGAATTCTAGAGCACCTAATATAAACTATAGTTTAATCTAAAGTTGTCCCATTTTTCCATAAGTATATAACACTATAGAACATTATATTAACCTAAAATATAAGAAGTATATATTCTTTCCTTAAATAAAAGCTACGGAATTACCTAATATGATTTACATATATAAGGCAATAAATGATTATGATTAATAAAGATTTGATAACAATTTTGCATCTTTCTTCTTTTTTGTTTAATTTTATATTATTTAAAAAATTAAACAATCACAGTAACCATATAATAAAAATAAATAGATTTTCTCTTATATGTTATATTTTGAATTTTTTAAAATGATTTTAAATTACAAAAATGAGAAAACTTTATATGTTATATATTTTTTTTTAAACGGCTTTAAAGTACAAAAATGAGGACACCTTATATGTTATATTTTTCTTATATGTTATATTTTGAATTTTTTTAAAATGACTTTAAATTACAAAAATGTAAGTTTTCCTAAAGTATACGATTAAAAACATTAAAATGACATGTATCAATTCGATGGTTGGTCTGAAAGCTTTCAAAACCATATGGAAGATAAAAGTAAAAATAGTTCAACTGTGGAAACAATACTGTTCACTTTTTTCAAGAATATGTTCGATGGAAAAAATAAGGTTTTTATGTCATAATTTGTTTAATGTCCACTAGAGAACATTATACTAACCTAAAATATAAGAAGTGTGTATTCTTTCCTTAAATAAAAGCTACGAAATTACCTAATATGATTTACATATATATGACAATTAATGATTATGAATAATAAAGATTTGATAACAATTTTTGCATCTTTCTTCACTTTTGTTTTATTTTATATTATTAAAAAGCAATCACATTAACCATATAATAAAAAACAGATTTTTTCTTATATGTTATATTTTTGATTTTTTAAAATGACTTTAAATTACAAAAATGAAGAAACCTTATATGTTATATATATATTTTTTAAATAACTTTTAAAATACGAAAAATGATGACACCTTATATGTTATATTTTTCTTATATGTTAGACTTTTTCTTATATGTTATATTTTGAATTTTTTAAAACGACTTTAAATTATAAAAATGTAAGTTTTTCTTAAGTATACGATTAAAAACATAAAAATGACATGTATCAATTCGATGGTTGATATGAAAGCTTTCAAAACCATATGGAAGATAAAAGTCAAAATAATTCAACTGTGAAAACAATACTGTTCATTTTTTTTCAAGAATGTGTTCGATGAAAAAAATAAGGTTTTTATGTCATAATTTGTTTAATGTCCAATCCGATCAACCCATGATAAATTAATTATAGTTTTGTTCCATAATTTTTAATAAAAATTGATTCTATAATAAATTATATAATAACAACAAAAAATATTGTATATGTATAAATAAAATGATCAAATATATAAATTATCGATAATATATACAAATAAACTTACCCTGCGCAAGGCGCAGGTCTTATCCTAGTAACATAGTACAATCAAGAATTTATAGATACAAACGAGTGGTGGTGGTTACGGTGGAAAAAGTGGTGGCTGATATCAAAGAGATAGTAGTGTTTTGAATGATGTTATGGCAAAAATATGAAAGCGCCCACTATAAATTTGGTTAATAAATAAAAGAAGTGATAACAATAGCTACCGTGATATGGTGATAGAGGCCCAAATTATTAAAATTGTTTTTTTTCACAAAAAAAGTGATGGTGGATTGGAAGAAATAGTGATAGTGGTATGTAATTGAAGAAGACGAAGTTTATATATTTAGCAACCGGAAAGTAATGATAATATAGTATATATTTTAACAATAGTGGAAATTGTTTAATTTTAGTTAGATACATAATTATGCTTTATTTCATGGTTACCTGGATCAATTTCCTTAAATAAAAACAATTGTCTCAATTTAATTTTAAACCTATAGTGATTTTTTATTTACCTTTTTTGTTTTCTTATATATAGTTGGTAACTTCCGACATTTTTATGTTGACAAAAAAAAATTGGTAACTTCTGAATAAAAAACAACTCATATGGTCATCTCCTATATTGTTAAAGATCATCAACAAAAAAAACAAACAATGTCTCTTATCATTGTACCTTTTTTATATTCACTATCTTCCAATCGTATAATTTTACCTCTTTTAACTTAAAAATCATTAAAAAAAAATCATATATATATATATATATCAATACTATTAAATTAGAAACATGTCCAGTTGATAATAGTTGAGTCCAACTTAAAATATAACTGCATCTAATTGATTATCTAAATATATCAAATAACCACCTTGGTAAAACAATTTTGTAACTTCCACTTTTATTCCAAAATTTTCGGATCCAATTCTGTCATATACGAATGTTACTAATAAAATAATTTTGTACCTACTTCTAAGATAATGATCCACTACTTTCAATATTACAAACTGTCGACTATGAAGTCCAATAAATAAATATTATGTCATTTGGAAACAGTAATATTGATACTATACTTTAATAAATATTATTTTCACCACACAAATTAATGGTAATGAACTAAGGTTTAATTAATGTTTAATTGAATCTAATTATTTTCCGGTCATTGAGCTATTAGATTGAGGGTATGACTGGTTCAAACGTAGCGTTGCGGTTACAGAAGTTTGCGGATGCGGGTGGTTATGATTATTAGCGGGTTTAAGAGATTTGTACGACTGGTTATGCGGTCAGAAATCGGTGTGTTTGCGGGATACTTATGACTGGTTAACTACCAAATACAACAACAGTTAAATAATAAATTAATAATATTTATATTTTATACAATTATAAAAATATCAAAAATCATAATATTATAATAAATATAAAAATTATATTTAGAAAGTTATAGTATAAATTTTTTAAAATAATAGAAAATATTTTTATTTAAATTTTTTATAATATTAGTTAAAATACAATAGATATATTTTAGTATTTTTATAATTCCAATTTAATTTTTTATTGAATAATTTTATTTTTGTATTTATATTGTTTTAAAAAAAAGAAAAAAAGTATCATCCCGCAACCGTCCGCAACCGCAAACGCTCGCAACCGCAAACGCTAGCTGAAACCATCTTTTGAGTTTATGAGATTTGGAGCGGTTCAAAGGGGTTTGAGCGATTGTTGCAAAACGCCAACAACCGCTAGCAACTGCAAAAGCTGCGTTTGCGGGTGGTAGCGGAGAAACCTGTCATATCGTGACTGTAGATAACTATGTCATTTTTTAATTTATTTTAAAATATAATTATAAATATATTAATATTAAAATAAAAGAAAATCCCATGTTTAAAAACATAGTAAAATTTTAAAATTCAAATTATTTATTTTTCATTTCACATAAAATATAATTTAAACCAATTTTATAACAAATTAAATTTTAAATTTTAAAAACAATAATTTAAACAAAATTAGATTATATGTCAATCACCCATAAGTTCTCCCATAATTTCAACTTGCAGGTTCTGGTTTTAGCAGTTTTTGCGGGTTATCAAGTTTTTAATTGATGAATATTTTTCAAACACAAACCGGATTCAAAAATAAAAACAACAAATGACATATAAATTTTATAATACATGAACAAATACTTAAATTTAACATAAAATTACTTATTTTTAAATCTTTGGTTAAAACCCGAGTAAATATTTCAAATATCTCCAGTATTTGAAGTATTTTGGATTACCGTTGCCGCTTTAATGAGTTTTTGTACAAAACTCTGGAGCCACAAACTTATTTTAAATTATGATTATAGTTTTCCGGTTGTATCTAAAACTAAATTTCTTGAAATAATACAGAAAAATTGAAACAAAAAATATACCCGTCCTTTAAAGGACGGGTCAAAATCTAGTATTTACTTATATCACCACTCAAACCTATAAACATTTTGTTTACGGAAAAAAAAACCTTGAACACCCTCTTTCAATTAATTAAATCAAAGTAGAACAAAATGACAAACCACGCTCCTCTTCTCCAATGTGCTTATCCGCGCAACGAAATAATTCAAATGTTTGACATATATACCCTCCACTGATACTCTTTATTACAGTCACACACCACCAAAAGTAGAGGGATAGCCGTTTCGATTCTTCTTCCTCGTCAAACGACACTCTCTCTCTCTCGCTCTCGCTTCGTTCAGATCAAATCGACGTTATCTAACGCCGTTACTAAATCTGCGTTTCGGTTTCTTCTCCGTTCGAATTTCGAAAGATCGGTGTTTATGGTAAGCCCATAAATCCCCAAGATCCTCTCTTTTTCAATTTTGAAAAAAAAGAGCGATTCTTTGTGTTTCTTTGATAAAGCAGTTTGCTTAAAAGTTGTTTCGTTTATCTTCTTCATCAGTTTCTCCGCAGGCTAGGTCTCAGGTTCGATTTCGTGCCTTGATTCTCCAGGGTTTTAGGTATAGCTTTGAAGATGTTAGGGGTAGTTTCGTCTTTTAATTAGGCATCACTCGAATGTTATGAGCTTATGATTATCTATGCAAATTGCAAAATGTGATCTTTCAATCCTTTGATTTGGTTTTATTATGTTTTGATTCCACCTGCAGTAGTGTTTGCATCTCCTTCTGATTTGAAGATGCTAAGGGTAGTTTGGTCTTTTAGTTAGGCCTCACTCCATGTTTGCTATGATCAAGTCTTGAGTAGTGGTTATCTATGCAAGAACACTACTTTGCTGCAAAATGTGATCTTTCAATCCTTTTGATTCCAGGTGCCGTTGTGTTAGCAACTTCTTTTGACTGGAGATAACACATCAATGAAGAAGTTCTTCTTCTTTAGATCTTCGTCTGGTAATGGTGAGAAAACAGCGGATAGCAAGATGAGAATCCAAGCTAGTAATCAGACTGAACAAGAGTTCGATAGTGCTAACTCACAAGGCGAGGCTTCTGGTGGTCCAGCTCTTAGACGAAGCCTTTCCTTGTCCTCAGCAGGTTTCACTTTTGATAAGTTTGGAGAAACTTCCACCAATGAGCTAAGCCAGGATAGGCGGCGGGATCATTCATCTCGGTATGCTTTTGATCTTCCTATTCAGATTTTTTTGATTAAACATGTTTGGGTGTTGTTAATAGTGATGAAAACTATGTGGCAGATGTTTCACTCCAGAAAGACAAGTGAGAGAGAGGCAGTTTGAAGTCCAGCAAGATTCATCTGGGAGCTCATCAACTTGTTCTAGTAATCTCTCTAGTAAAGTTCTGGACCGTTATATTGATGGAGAAGAGCATTTAGAACAGTGCAAGCAAAAGAGTACTTCTTCACGCAGTGATGTCTCTAGCAGCATTAACCGAAGGAGGCTTCCACCCAGAGTCCACTGTACATCTCCATCAAACAATCTCAATGACAAAAGAAAGTCACATTCGTTTAGGGAAGCTAAAGGCACCCGCCATCGTTTAGCTTCTACTGATCGTGTGGAGAATGGATCGAGGCATGGATCGCCTCGTTCGCTTGCAAGAAATGTCATTGAAAGACTCTCTGAGAGTCACGGCAAGTCAAATCATGAACCCATCACTATTCAAGATGTCTACGGTGGATCCCGTGATAGAACTTTTGACTCAGGCTCAGATGTCACTGCTCAACGTTATGAAGCTGTGAAGGAATATCATGCGCATGGCTATGGAAAGCATCAGCAAAATCATATTGACTCAGAGCTGGAAATGAAAGTTAAAGAAGCTGAGAAGAGAGTGACAGTGTTCTCTGAAGAAATGGAGCAGCAGAGATGCCTTTCTGACTGTGATTTTGATGTCTCATCTCTGGTTGGAGCCATTAGGAAACTAGAAGACGAGAGGCTCAAGTTGGCATATGAGAATGTAAATCTTTTGCGCTCCCAAATGGCTGAGAGAGCTTCTGCCAGGGAAGAAATGAGAGTGTTGAAGTCAGATTGGGACTTGAACATACAGAGAATAGAGAAAGAGAGGAGCGAGTTGCAGGCTGGATTGGAGAAAGAGCTTGATAGAAGGTCAGGCGAGTGGACTTCTAAGCTTGAGAAATTTCAGTTTGAAGAGAGGAAGATGCTGGAGCGTGTCAGAGAGCTCGCTGAGCAGAATGTCTCACTTCAGAGAGAGCTATCGGCTTTGCATGAAAACGAGACGGAGAGCAAAGGCATGATCACACATTTGGAGAGAAGAGTTGCAGAGCTGACCACGGCAGCAGATGAGTTGCATGATGAGAACTCGTATCTTAAGCAAACTCTCTCCCAGGTCAAAGAGAGCTACGCAGGTGCTACAGAAGATATTGATTTTTTAAGAAGGAACTTTGAGGAGAAGGATCAAGAATGCAAGGAGTTGCACAAATCTGTTGCGAAGTTTCTGAGAACCTGCAAAGAACAAGAGAAGACAATCGAGGGGCTTCGAGATGGGGTTTCCGAGGAGAGTAAGAAGCAACCGTCAGAGAAGAAACTGCAGGTGGAGCAAGTAAGGTTGACAGGGATCGAGCTTTCACTTAGAAAGGAAGTTGAATCAATGAAGCTTGAAACTGACTCTCTTCGCCAGGAGAATATCTGTCTGCTGAATCGGTTGAAAGGAAACGGCAAAGAGATAGACGTTACAACGCTTAAGCTAGAGAATGAATTGAAGATGCGTATGAGCTACTTGCAAGACCAAGGATTGCCAATGCTAAATGAGAGCAACCACCTGTGTTACAAGTTACTGAAGTTCATCAAAGGGAAGCTAACTCAGTTTACTGAAACCTCTCAGGAGACAGTTTTGATGAAGGACGGGTTGACCGAGCAGTTTATGATTGAATCTGAAATGAAAGTCCATGGAATAAGGCGTGGAACTGAAAACTTGAAGAGGAGTTTGCAAACAGTGACTAGTGTGGTAGCTTCAAATTCAGAATCATCTTGCTCAAGTACGGGTAGGCCTAAGGAGCAAAGAAACCAAACAGTTGAAGTGAGTCTCGAAATAAATGTTCATATCTTAGTTTTTCTCTGATGCGTTCTCGACGTTATCTTTGCTAACGTTTGGCTTAATCTCATGTAGGATAACCTTCGAGCAGAACTGAGAGCTGAGACCCTAATCACAAGTTTATTACGGGAGAAACTGTATTCCAAGGAACAAGAAATTGAACAGCTGCAAGCAGAAGTAGCAGCAGCAGTACGAGGCAATGAGATTCTGATATGTGAGGTTCAAAACACTTTAGACAACCTATCAGTGAAGACTCACGAATTAAAGGACCTCAAGCTCCAGGTATGATAACATCAACACATCCTATATTTGCGTTTTTCTGTGGCTCCTGGTATACAGCTGTGTATATAAGTTTACTTTGATCGTTTTTGACACCAGATGTTGAAGAAAGAAGAAAACATAAACCGGCTCGAGTTAAATCTCCAGGAAGCCACAAAAGACATAACGAGCTTGAAAACAGTGTTACCAAAAGTGTCTGATGAAAGAGACCAAGTATGGAGGGAGTTAAGACAATGCTGTGAGAAGAACATGCTGTTGAGCTCCGAGAACGAGACGTTGAGAGGGACTATAGATAGATTGGAGGAGAAAGTGTTAGAGAAAGAAGGGGAGATCACAATACTACAAGACACAATTGGAAGCAAGCATGTCAACATCTTCTCAAGTCCTGATTTCAAGTATTAAGAAGAGTCTTCTCTGTTTAGTCTTCTGGGATTTGTTTTTTTTCTTTATACCTGTATCATCATTTTCGATGATGATTAGTCATTCTTTTGGGTTTATAGATATGATTTGTTCATCCTTTTTCTTGCTTTTGCTTTTGGATTTGCTTATCACAAAGATTCATACATGAAACGAAGCCACTGAGATATTATATCAAAGATTTGTTTTTATATATGTTTATATTGTATCAGGAAAAGATTGAAAAAGAATCTACATAACACATGCAACAACTGTTCTATTTCATTATCTCAAGAGTTCATGAGCCCAAGCAAGTCTCCAACTAGAATGAAACTGCACCTGCTTGCTTTCTCCTTCATTGTCCAAAAAATTCGTGCTGCCTGCTTCAGTAAAACTCAGTGTGCAGCGAGCAAGGAGCAACGTGATTCAGAGAGATTATACAAAACCAAACCAAGCTGAGTATGATCGCAGTACCCAAAGTTGAAAACAGAACTAAAGCATCATAAGAGTCTTATAGTGCTTTCTTCAAGAAGAGATGTAAATGCTGATGGGCGAGTCTTCCATTCTATGTGTATATACTGAACGCAAAAGCCAGAAAAGCAATCTCGCTACTTCTTCTTTAGCAGTACTCTCACAATCTGTCTCATATAAACAACTAAAGACCATATAGAGAGACCTGCAGATACATAGAGCAACCCAATACCCGGCGGTAATAGCCTCTCAAAACTGCTATCCCGGCTTGCAAGCAGTATGGTCAGCGCTATCATCTGCGTTGCAGTTTTCCACTTTCCCAAGCTATTTACAGCAACAGCCTAAGAACATTATCAATTCCATTTACATGAGTAAAGTAAAAACAGTAACAAAAAGAAAGAGCTCCCAGAGAATGAATTTGATCACTTTTACCTTCGAAAGCTTGCCGTTCTGAGATGCAGCCCACTCTCTTACTGCCGACATAGTAATCTAGAAATGAAAAATGTTACCAAATAGTTAAAACCAAGAGCTGGTAAGTGCAACTCACAGTAAACTTTATATACCTTACCTCTCTACCAATGATAGCAATTGAAGGTACAGTCACTAACCAAGGAACTGGTCCAAAAACAACAGCGTCCATAGGTTTAGTGCACAGCAATATCAACGTTGCTGCTACCATAAGCTGCATATCCATAAGACTTCAATCAGAAAGATAAAAGTCTTGTGATGAAGACAAAGGAAGAGAGACTTCCTCTAACCTTATCTGCAACTGGATCCAAAAAAGCACCAAACGCAGAGCCTAATCTCATCTGAAATAACACAACAACATCAAGCTTCACCTCATATAAGATGAAAAGGGTATTCAAAAAGGAAGTACCTTTCTCGCAATGTACCCGTCAAGCCAATCTGTAATGGCAGCTGCAATGAAGATACTCGTTGTGGCAGTTCTCCCCCACCAGCAATCAACGTAGAAGGCTACACTCAAAGACAGAGAATCAAAAGTTTGAGACTTTCGTTTAGATCTGATGATTAAACGTACTCGCGACGAGGATCGGAACGGCGGCGACACGGCCGAGGGTTAATACGGTGGGCAATGTAAGCACTTTGGAAGAATCTTCGCCACCATTATAACTGTTCTGATCCAATTCCGCGGTGTCTTCTTCGCCCATCTGATCTGCAAATTAGAAGATCCGACTTTCTCCGGTGGCGACGCCTCCGCTGAGTCCGGAACCCTAAGCCTTTGTTGAACGCATAACGGCCAATGATAATGCAGTTTGGAGTTATGCTAACGTGCACCAACGAGGACAGTACAGTGTTATAGCATCTCTTATCAAAATGAGGAAAAACTTCAAAATGTCACATTATTTAACTGTTTTTTTTTTGTTAAAACTGGTTTAACTGTTCAAAAAACACTAATTACGATAAATTATCACATAAACTAATATCAGATTTGATTGGTTAGAGTAATTCAAAAGTAAATTAAAAAAAAATAAAAGAAATATCTTCAGCTCATAAAATATCTTGATTTTTTGGAGATTTTTTTTTGCATCAATATCTTGCTATATGTAGCCGATAATTACATCCATTATTCTCATTGTATATTTTTAAATAATCCAGAAATTTAGATCATATTAAATTTATACGCTACTAAAACTAAAATATTGATATAATAGACAAATACCCAAACATATTTAATATACTAAATAGAATTTTTATACAGTAAAAATAGATTTCTTCTTAATATATACCAAAGGTAAACAAAGGGCAGGATTTTAGATGAATTTAGTATCTAAACTGACAAAAATACATTTTAGAACCGATTGATAAGTAATTGAGATGCAACTCAATGTAATAGCTTTAGTTAGCTTTTAATTGTATGCATAAGTTGATTTGTCTTTATACACCTTGACATCATCATTTCATACTTTAATATACACAAATATGTATAAAATAAAAAATATATTTTTTTATATCCATATATTTATATTGGATATTTTTTAAAAAGTAAAATTTCAATTTGGTGCACGTATTCACATTGCGGAGAGTCTATTAGTAGAAAACAGTTTTGTAGATATGTTGGTGATATACAAATAAGAATTTTCTTGATAAGTTTTGATGGATATATATGATCATGGACAAAATTTGTTAGTTAGTATCAGTTTGATCAAGATATATGTAGAATATCAATATTCTGCATTTTCAGTATGATACAAGACAGAAAAAATATTCAGGAAACATCCAGATGAGCGAATATCATACATTTGTGTAACCGAATAACTATAACATAGTTTTAGTGAGAATATTTTTTGGGTGAGTTGTGGATGTAAAATTTGTTGATGGAGGAGAATAAAAGACCAGTTGACCAAAAAAAAGCTTATTTATAAAGAAGTGATCTAGAGGGAAAAGAGACCAACTCTAAACCAAAGACGTTAAGCTCCAAGACATGTCATAAGATATATTAAGCCTTTGAAGTTTTTGTTCCAGTAAATCTTCAAATTTTCGTAGGTACATTTGTCGTACACATTTAATTAATTTTGGGACACAGTTTGACTTATTTTCTTATTTTGTTGGTTTACTAAGCATATAAAAAGATAAATGAGTTTTAGCGAGGTGAGATACATGACATGAATGGTGTATAAAAACCATTAACGGTAACAAAAATGGATTAAAACTTGCGAAACAAAGTGGTCACATCTTCTCTCTCACAAGCTTGAAACACAGTTCGCACGGTCCTATTCAGAACATTGATAGTTGGTAAAAAACACAAACATGGATCTAATGATATGTCACACCTTCACCATCTACAACCTCTCCAATACGATACGCAACATAGTCTCCATTCTTGGCTTCACCAAGTATCCTCGAAGCAGCCTCTGGGCTAACCACCAGAACCATCCCTATTCCCAGGTTAAACGTCCTTCTCATCTCACTGTCTTCTATTCTCCCAGACTTCAATAACACACCAACAATCAAAACATTTTGAAAAACATACATCGTTAAAGAGTCATCTTGAATGCTCTCATTACCTGTTGGATCCATTTGAACAATGGTGGAAGTTCCCAAGCATCAGTGTGGATAACAGCACCTAAACCGTCAGGGAAGACACGAGGGATGTTGTCTGTGAAACCTCCACCTGTTATATGAGCTATCCCTTTCACTCCTCCTCTGCTGATTATGTCAAGTACCTGTATGGATACACAGAGAAAGAGTTGGTAACATATGTGATCTCAACTATTTGTTAACAAAAGAAAAAAAAAACTCAACCTGCTTGACATAAATGGTAGTGGGTGCCATTAAAGCTTCACCAAGGGTAGTTGATCCACCAGGAAGCTCATCTTTCAGCGAAAGACCGCTTCGAGCCACCACCCTGCAAACAATAGTGGTCTTTTTAGTAGTAAGTAACTAAGTATCTGAATGCAACCAATAAACTTACTTTCTTACTAAAGAGAAACCATTGGAATGAACACCACTAGATGGGAGGCCAATAAGGACATCTCCAGCAACTATGTTCTTCCCGTTGATAACAGAATCTTTCTTCACTATCCCAACTGCAAACCCACTGAGATCGTACTCTCCCTCTGCGTAAAAGTCAGGCATCTCCGCAGTCTAATACAACCAAACCAAACCAAACCAAGATTATGGAATGTACATAAACTAAGCTATGACTTGGGTTCTAAAATGTGAAACATACCTCTCCACCTAAGAGAGCACAGTCTGATTGCCCACAACCATCAACAATCCCTTTAATAACCTGGAAAGACACTCTTCATGACTATCAAGTCCTAAAGAGCAAAAGATGAAAGCAACCAATACCTTCTCTGCAAGGTCAACATCGAGACGACTAGTAGCAAAGTAATCTAGGAAGAAGAGAGGCTTAGCACCGGAAGTAACAATATCATTCACACTCATAGCAACCTGCAAACAAAGGAACAAAAACAATGAGTGTGTCTCCAACAAAAGGTCACACACACACACACAAGACAGGTTCTTGATTGTGTTACCAAGTCGATTCCAATGGTGTGATGGATCCCAGTCTCAAAGGCCAGCTTAAGCTTAGTCCCTACACCGTCCGTACCAGCTACGAGATAAGAGTCACCTGCTCCGACCCAAATCATAAAAACGAAAACTTTATAAACATTCTCAAAAGGGTGAAAGTTTGAAGCTTTTTGTGTTGTGTACCTAATGGGAAGAGACCACCGAAGCCGCCGATTCCAGGAGCCATCTTAGCGATTCTTCTAACGAGCTCAGTCCCGGCATCGATGTCTACACCTGAGCCTTTGTAACTGAGACTCTCGGTGTCGTCATCTTTCTTCGACATTGATAGAACCCTTGTTGTTCTTGTCTTCTGGGGAAAGCTGACGGAGAGAGGGTTAGGAGATGGTGAAGTGGAGGAGAAACGGTGTCGGTTGATGGAACCGGAGGAGAACCAGCAAGAAGAAGGAGAAGAAGAATGCAAAATCCGAGCTTCCATGGCTTAATACAATACAACAAGAGTAGAGTAAAGGCGACGCCGGGATAAGACAGACTGAACAGAGAGTTTGTGTCTGAACGAGGGAGAAGAAAACCAAAGGTAAACTAAATTAAATCAAAAAGGTCTTAAACCCTAATAACACGACCCCCGTTTTCATATTTTTTTTTTGTTACCACGATTAACACCTGAACCTGAAAGAGCAAACAACTATTAAATATGTAAAGAAGGTAAAAGATCATTTTTTTAAAATTAAAATATATTTCCACAGTTCTTATACATATTAAGATGTAAATCAAAAGCTGTAAATTTTTAAGTTTTTACAAATTAATATATATATATATATATATTAAATTTTAGTTATAAATACATTTCTTTTATAATAAAAATTCCAACCAAAATTTAATAAATACAATTAATTTTTAAAAATTTAAATTTTACTATTATTACCTAATAGAAAATATATTAAAAATGTAAGAAATATATTTTTTTGAAAAAAAAATCTAAAACATGTATCATTTTGAAAACGGATGAAATATGTAATAGTACAATAGAGGGAAATGATAAATTATTTTATGATTTTTTGGGAACTATAAATTAATTAGTAAAATTATTAATATTTTTAACAATTTAGAAATTTATGTATATTACATATTTTGGGAGTTAAGTCAAATTTCACTTGTTCACTGAAGACTGGTTTAAAAATTATTTTTCAATTTAGCATTTAGACTCGAAAGCTTTTTTAAATGCCTATGGCATAAACTGTTGACAATAAAAAAAGAAGTTATGACTTTTTTTTTTTTTTGTCAACAAGTTATGACTTAAAATATGAAAAAGGTCCATATTCAAAATGCAATCTACAAGGTTTAATTATAGTTGGATCCACCACACCATGTTCGCAGTTTATTTCTTTTGACCACCAAACTTATATGATGATGCAAGATTGGTGAAAGTTACATCACTCTATCAAACTACCAAAACTGCTTCCACTTTGAAGAGGGATTACTTTGAATACTCAAAGCAGTGATAATCCATCAACAGAAGAAAGTGAATGACATTGCCGCTACTCACTTACGCAACACATTCTTTTCCTCCTTTTGATTGTTCATTGTGAGTTCCTTCTCTTACCAAACCAGCTCAAGAAAAACATTAAACCGTTCAATATGATCTCATGAATAACCTTAAAGAGACAAAGGGGTTCCAACGAAACACACAGTTTGCAAATAAAGAACATACATACATATCACACGTACACAAACCAACACTCATTCTCAGAAGCTGCATTTTATTCGCAACCCTAACTCAATCCCTCCCATCTTCTTCATTTGCTCCATCTCTCACATTCCTGCAACACAAAAACATCAACACTTTCAAGCTTTTTCCCTTTTTCCATTTCAAACTAACGATAAAAGCCTTCAAAAGGTTTACCTCCAGGAGGATGTCATGTTCCGAGTTTTCCTATCAAGCTGAAGATTTTCAAGTGCCGCTGAAGCTCTCATTACCTCTTCATGCGCATCTTGATTACCGTGTCTCCAGTTGATTTCATCTTTTCTGTAATTGCTCCCACCTCTTCTATCTGCAAAAACCATTTGGTATACGACATTATGAAACTTAATACTATACTAGTTCACTAAAATAGGGGAATGATGACTCACCCGATCCTTGGGATCCAGATCCCGTCCTGCACATTAATTCAAACACCAAACAAACAAGTATAAGAGTGACTCAGATAATGCAACAGGAAAAAGATGTAAAGATCTTTTATTTGGGAGATATGTGTACCTTCGTAGAGGAGGTAAATTGTCAGAAGCAGATGATCTGCGAGGAGGATTCCTAGAGTCAAGGCTTGATGAAGACTCGGTTTCTGACTCTCTCCTTGAATTACCACCCATGTTCTGTGTCATGCTCTGCAAACAAAAACAATAATGTTGTATCATTAAACCTGAGCAGAACAAAGCAAAGACAAATGATAAAATGTTTTACATTAAAAGCATGATCCTTAAATGTGTAGAAAATTGTTAATTTGAGTTCCTTCTTTTCTCTAAACATATATTCACAGGGAATAAGGAGTAAAAGAGATACCTCGAACTTCAAGAATCCTTCAAGAACATCGAGAAGGAGCGGTGCGCTATCTCCATTTCTATTGAGCTCATAACCATGGTTGCTGCTAAAGTCGCTTAATTCAGACTTCCAAGAGTCCTTTTGCTGTGCATAGATTGTTCAGGCACCAATGCAGATCACCAGATCAGTAAGAAGCACGGTTTTAAACTGCATCTACAATCTACTGAACTAGACAAACAAAATAAGAGAAGCAATTACTTGATTACCAAATTGCATTCGGGTTGATACACTTTGAGGGTGTGATCGAGTTGCGCCCACTCCAAGTACTCACAAACTAACGCACAAAGCAACCTACCTGCATAACATTCAACACCTCAAAGTGAGGACCTACTCACTCAACCGCACAACCTCAATGTTCATATTCTCACATAAGAATCGAACTTAAAAACCATCACAAAGAAGTTAAAAACCACATAAAACCAATCTGAAGAGAGATAAAGGCAAAGAAAGACCTGAAGGAAGAGCATGAAGCTGCCTAGCACGGTCATTGCAGCTTCCCAACAAAGCTGGAGGCAGCCCTTCGTTGTTCTCAATCACTCGATCCTCTTCTTCAATTGCCTCAAACACACTCGCTCGTAACTCAGCCTGCCATAGCAACCCAACTATTATATTATAAGCTCCTCATACCCTAGTTTTCTATAAAGAAGGAAACTTGGAATCGAAATGAACTTATTGAGGAATCTAAGATGCATTACAACATCAGTCACATTCAAACCCGGATCTGAACCCTAGAAATGTACAATTGAGTTTTTTTTTTTAATTCTATCTAAAGCTGAAAGGTTGAAACTTTGAGATCTATCATCTCTATAGTTACCCGGATCTTAGCGAGGACACCCTTCTTCTCGAGGGTTCGAGTGACTAAGGTCTTGAGATCCATCATCTCTCTGGTGTAATCGTCCATCTTTCAAAAGTCAAAAAAGTGTGCAACTTTCGGATTTTGAGAAATTGGGTTTTCCGTCGTTGTTGATTTGAAGATGTTCGCCGTCCGGAGGGAGAGATAGAGAGGTAAAGGTGTTTTGCGCGATGTTAACGAAGAACACACATCTTGCAGGCATTTTCCACTTTCCTGAATTACCCCCCGAAACTATTGATTATTTCCATCCTGGTTCAAACTTTTAAATTTTAAACAATTAGCCCCCAATTGATGTGGATATGTTTCGATTTACTTTTTATTCTTTCTTTGATCTAGAATGAAAACTTGATTTCGAAAGCGCGGGATAATTTTTGGTAAAAATTTTATATAATCGTATTTTTCTTGAAAGTAGGTCTAAGCATAATAATTTTAGTAATTCCAAGTCTGTACCGAACTTAAACCAAAAAAACCCGATCTATACCCAATACGAAATGTAAGAAATCTCAAAATTGGTCTTGTAGGATAGTACATCATATATCTGAATCCAAAGTGTTATTAGCCGAATCCGAAAGGGCAACCCGAAAAAACAAAAAAAAAACCATAAAAAATCCAAAAAAACGATATGAAAGTCCAAACTAATCACAAATATAGATACTTGAAACATAAATACGTACTTCAAATATTCAGTTCAATATTTATTATGAAATTATATCAAAAAATAAGTATTTAAATTTTCAATAAATACCTTAAATATCCAATTCTATATAAATAAGTTTATTTCTTATGTTTTGCTTTAAAAATTTTGGAATTAACTTCGGATATATCAGAACCGAACTAATATAACCTGAATTGGAACAATATTTGGTTACTTTATGGATTTTATGATGTGATATAAATTAGAAGCAAAACCAGTGTGTTATATCAAATCTGATCTGTACTTATAAATTTACCAGAATGAGACATAGGATTAGATATAAGTTTTGAACCGAAATGTCAAATACCCAACCCGTACCCAACGGATACATGAACGCCCGAGCCTAACATTACATATGTTTTATGTTTTGTTCAGTTAGTTTTATATTTGATAAATATTGTTTATGTTTGTTGGAACAATCCGTAAAACTATGCTCATAAAAAATATCAATAATAACATGTTCCACCATATCATTAAATATTAATAACTATTATTATTTATTTTATCATATATATATATATATATATATATATATATATCTAATTTTAATACTCTATCTATAGGAATTACATTATTATGTATTTGGTCTGATTTTTAAATAATTTGTTTCTTGCATTTGAATTAAAGTACAATTATATATATGAATTAGTAGGCATATATAATACTATTATATTAATAAATAAAATATAATTGATTATTTACTTAAAATTAGTGTTAATATAAATTGAATTCGTTATTTAAAAAACAATAGATTAGTTATTTCGTTCCTTAATTTTAGGTTAAGGTATACATATATTTAATAATAATTCAATTAGATATAAGTAAAAATAATAGTAAAGCTAGTTAAATGTAATTGTCCAACCTAGATTATTTGCAAGTGATAAAAAATAGAACTCTAAGTTAATAGATTAGATTCTAAAATAAATGGAACTTATAGTATTGTTTTGATTATGTAAATATTTTTTTTTAAAACTTTCATTATCGACACTTTTATATCTTGAAAAAAGTGAAAGTATCTTACTAACATAGTGTAGATAAATAATTTGTAAAGATGTTTCGTGATGTTATATTCCTTTGTGATATAAATATAGTTTAGTGTATATAAATATTTTTAAACATATTAATCACTCTCCATAAATATAAGATAATTATTATATATAATATATCAATAAAGTGTAGAAAATAACTCTCGATCTTGCATATTCCTAGATACACAAGTGCAGTTTTGTGAATATAAATATCTTTTATACATACAGTATATCAATTATAGTTACTATATTTAATTAATATACTAATAAACTTCAGCAGACATAGGGCAGTTACTAACAAAAATATTGAAAATAAAAATAAGTCCAAAAGTTAAGGGATGTTATATTTATCTTTAGTGAGGTATGAATAAGTCCAAAAGTTAATAACAACATTTTTAAGTAGATAAAAATTAGGACTCTGTTTTAATAGATTAGATGTGGGGGGCATTGGAAGAAGAGTTGTCTCGAGATTCAATTGGATCGTTAAAAAATCCAAAAAGTTAAAAAAAAAAAACTTTCTCTCTCTCCTTTTCTCCAACCTCCTTCTAGAAACAAAATTTCGTTCAATTGTTTTCATCTCCAGTAGCCGGTGGCTCTTGCCGCCGGTTACTATCTTTACTTTTTGTTTATGTAATTAAATAAGACTATTCGATCTTTGAATCGATCTTCGTTTGTTCTGATTAGCGGATTTTCTTCTTCCTTAGAGGATTTTGTTGTGTATCTTTTTTTTTTTAAAAAATTGTTTCCTCTTTCCCTGTTTTAATTTATTCTCCCGTTTGATTTTGGGAGATTTTAATTTTCTCCTAAGTTATGCTTGATTTATTATTCAGCAAGAAATCAATCTTCGGGTTCTAATACTTGGGCGGAGTATCAAAAACTGATATAAAAAAATCGAGTGGATTGACAAGCAAAGAAGAGATGATGTGGTTTCAGATTAGCCGGAGTTTCTCTACTGAAAACGTTCCGGCGAGACTCAGCGTTTTATCTTCTGAAGCTTCTCACTGGTTTTAATACTTAAGGGATGATGAAGAATCTGAAAAATTCAACGGCGAACTCGGGATGGCGGAGCGGTCAAGCAGTTTCAACTGGATTGAGTTTCATGGTCTTCGACGGCAGAGATTCCGGCGACACCGATGATGCTTCCCCCGTTTTCCAGAATCGTCCTGCCTCTTCGAAAAAACGCGTGTAAAATTTACATTTGATTTATTTTTCCACCTAATAACTGTATATTTAAGTAATGATGTTGAGAAAGTATTTTCTTGACATTTCCCTTAAATTAATTCATAATTTCAAGATAGAAATAATTTTTGAAAACATCAAAATTATTTTCACTCTTAGGACACACATCCTTATATTTATTTATAGGAAAGCGAACGAGTCTAAGGGTTTCACATATTATAAGAACAAAAAAAGTTAAAATTTTTCTAAATTAGATTCGTTTAACTCGGAACACAAATTTGTGATTAGTTTAAATTTGATATTTTTATTATATATATATGTAAGAATACTTCTTCTTCTTCAGTTGTGAACAATAGAATACTTCATTTTTCCCCTAAATTTTCAACTAAGTATCAATCAATTTCTGTAATCCAAAATGAGGAAATCCTTTCAACTCTTGTTCACCTTCTTAACTATGTTTATCATTCTCTCATTAGGTTTGTATTTACATCTTCATATATTGCATTAATTCCTTCTATAATAAATTATAATACTTATATCCTTAATTTTTTATGTTTAATATATTGTAAACCCCATATAATCAATTTTGTTTACTATATAAAATACTAGGGGGTGTCCGCGCGAACATGATTTTTATTATTGTTAAGAACATGATTTTTTAGATAATGTAATTATGCTGTCGTTTTTAGTTGTTAAGATCATTATTTGGTGTTTTTTGTGTGTTACGTAGTAATAGAAGATAGGTTAATATATTTTGTGTTTGTTTTTTCGAATAATGTGTTGTTGTGTGTATAGTACTTGTTAGTAGTGAAATGAGCATCTAATGTAAAAGAATATTGAATTTCAATAACTTTGTTGATTCTAAGATTAACGGTTTCAGTGTCAAAATTGTATTATATTTTTTCATATTTTTGAAAATTATAACTTTTAAGATGTTTTTTGCCCTCTCCCTATATTTTGACCTTGAGTCATCACCGTCTATATATTTCGTTACCTTTCTGGTGTGCGGTGCTTCTCACCATCACTGGAAAAAGAATTACATCTTTCTCTTGTTCTTCCTTGTCTTTTTCACCTGTGAGATTATATGGTATTTGTTGTAGATCGGGTTTATCAGTTTTCAGTTTTTCGGTTGATTCTCACGGAATTGTAGGTTGTTCCAGTCAATATTGACTGTTCCTCTTCTTCTTTAGATTTCAGCTGATGTTAGGAACTGCATCTTCTTGGTTGGGTCAGATTTTAGTCGTTTTTGATGTTGTATTCCTCATCGTTGGCTTACCGTCAATAGTCTATGCTCGTCTTGGTTTTCAAGATCTAGTTTTTGGTGTTCTAACTTCTATGCTCTCTTTCATAGCTTGAGGACGGCTTCATAGTTTTCTGATTTCGTTTCGTTTCGTCTCCCTTTCCCTCTTTATTCTCGCATCTCTTTGCAGCTTTCATCGCATCTCTGGTGGCTCTCCCTTTCACCATGTTTGCCACTCGAGGTTTGGATAATGTTTTCGTTCGTGCATGTTATATGGGTTTGGAAGGTTATTTCTGGTCTCAAGTTTAGTCTCTGATTTTTTGGTGGTTGTCTTCCATTCTCCTTCCTCAAGTTGTTTCTTTTCTTTCCATGTTTCCTTTGGTATAGGTGTGCAGAGTTAGTCTCTTGGAGCTTTGGTCCCTTCTATCCAGAGCTTTGTGGTTTTTCACTTGCATGGCCGTGTTGTATATTCTTGTTTAGTTTGTGAGGTATTTCTTACCTTTTAGCTATTGATTGTGATTTTGGTGCTTTAGGCATATATGTTCTTGCTTCTTGGTGGCTTTGACCTTTCGATTATTATTCTCCTTCTGACCCGCTTTCTTGGTTATTTGCGTTGGTGCTCTAGTTTCTTATTCTTAGTTTGATTATCTTATGATATTAATAGTAAAATGAATATATAATTTTTAAATGAAATAATAAAAATTAGTAAACCTAATAAAATTGTGAAAGTTTATGCTATTTTTAATTGTAAATAAATTAAATATTTAAAATATATTTATATTGTTTTATTTATATCTTGAATTTTAGGGACTAATAAGTGTGAGAATGATTAGATAGTACATAATTAGAAATTGATGGAACAAATTGCAATAATTTAAAAGAAAAAGGATTTAAAATACAAAAACAAATATGAGGACACATGTCAACAAACCCCCCTTCCACATGTCATAAGAAGAGAAAAGCCAACTTTATATATATAGATAGATAGTATTAAATTATATATTTGTGTAAAAATCTAAATACATAGATGGCTTGAAAATATAGAAAACAGAGTCAAATATTTTTTTTGTGTTAAACCTAAAAGAATCGTCCCTAAAGTAATTTAAGAATTATTTTTTATTTTAGTCCATTTTTAGTTTTTAAATGTATAGTCTTTATAAAGAAATACCATCATAAAATGATTTTAGATATCTTCATTTTTTATCATCTATTTCTCTACATTTTCCTTTCACTCCCAAATATGTTAACAACCAACTTTCATAATATGGATGAACGTTAGTTCTTATATAAATTTATCAAATATTTTGAATTGGATTTTTATATTTTGTAGTTAATATGTTGTGGTTTTCAATATATACAGTAATTTTTCTTAAAACATCAAAAATTTATATGTACTTTTTATTAATATGTACACCATTCTTAAAAATATTTTTCACAAAATAAAAAGTTAACATTTTTATCAAATCATATGCTCATTTTTTAATTTACTAAAAATATCTCTGTGTCTTTTTGTTTATAATGCGTTAAACAAAGTTTATTAAGCAGATTTTTGTTGATAAATAAATTTTATATTTTATAAAAGTTTTAATATTTCTACATCTAACAGGAATGATGGCAGATGTGCAAGGACATAGAATACTGTTTTGCACGTATAATGTCCCAGTTGACACAAAAAAATCTTGTGATCCACTGTGTAAATCTTTATGTGTAAAGGTATATGGACCTTATGGTAGAAGTGTTTGTGAGAGGGAGATTAAGGGGTCTTGTCAATGCCGGGCTTTTTGCAAGCGTTCTCCTCCATAAATGTTGGGACTATAATGTCCAATCAAAATTCTATATTACTTTTTTAACAATAAATGTCTGAATATTTCTATATGACAATAAAGTAGTATAATATTTGTTTTAATATATGTAGATTTATTTCTAATAAATAATAATTTATATTTTAAAGAAATACAAGTGTGAATAACAAATTTAGAACTTTTTATAAAATACATGATTACAGTGTTATTAAATGTAGCCAAAATTGTGTACAAGATCGAAAAGATCAAGAAGAGTTAAAAAGACAAAGATGCAACCATAACCAATATTTAAATGTGAGATCATCAAGTAACATGTAAGATTTGTATATATTGTAAATTAAATGAAAAAAACTAGAGTATATTATTAAAATGGTAAATGAAAAATTGAACTACTGCATTGCTTATTTATGGAAAATTAAAGAACTGGTAAATTAAAATATTAATAAGAATTATTTGGTCATAACAAGTTGCCGTTGAACACTTTTTGGGTCGTATTTGAAAATCTATTACTTTCATCAAAATGGACAAATGCTGAGTTTAAAACGGTTAAATCGTTTATCATATTTACTTTTTATAATAGTCAATATGATAAACCAAAATTATTAGGGTGGTATTTTTGCATATATAGTGTTGTCATTCTTTAATAAATTTAATCTCACATTCCTTTGCTTTTGATTAATGCATTAATTTTAAAAAGTTAAAGGTTATTTACTTTAAGAAATAAGTTCATAAATTAGTGAAACATCCGAGAAAAGAGAAACTTGGAGGATACATTATATATTTAAATTTATTCAAATCAAGAACAGAGGCCTACCCAAGTTCCGCCTGACGCGGGAAAGCGGTTCAGGTGTGAAGTAGATGGCTCCTGGTCTGATAAGGACGAATGGATGGGTATGGGCTTCGTATTAACAGAAGGTGATATTGTGCTAATGCAGGGACAAAAGTGTGCCCCTCGTGCAAAAGCTCCGATTCACGCAGAAGCTAACGGACTTATTTGGGCGATGACAGAAGCCCGCGAAAAGGCTTTGATGGGGTTAGCTTCGGCTCTGATTGTCAACAGCTGATAAACCTCACTCGTAGAGATGAAGAATGGCCTGCCTTAGCACCGGACTTAGACGATATTAAATTTCTTTTCTCTCGTTTTCATGATGTTGAATTCTCGTACGTACCTCGTGACAACAATACCCGTGCGGACTTCCTGGCCAAGGAAGGACGATCACGAGGTCACGTTCTGGTTCAACCTAGATCCGCTCTAGTAGCTGGTCTAAACGAACCGGAGTAGCTTCCCTTTTGAATGAATGTTTGATTGATGCCAAAAACAAAACAAAAAACATTAAGAAGCAGTAGAAAGGCAAGCCATGAGAATCTTGAAAACAATTCTAGTAATGAGTAACGAACTATACCTCGTAGACATCTGAAACCGTTCCATTCTCACGCACCCTCTAAGACCTCATAGTATCAGTTATGATTAATAAAAAATCCAAAAGAGAGGACTTGCAGGTTGCATCTAAAAATTCATTGATTGCTAATTCTGCAACCTTTTCCACAATATAACCCGGTTCCTCTTTTACCGGATGGAACATGACTTGGTATAAAAGGTAACAACAATCCATTAACGGGGGCCTTTGCTAATCCCCTGCTTACACCGTTGCAAGTTCATCTTCAATCAAAACACATACAACCTTTGCCCAAGTATTATATATGTATACATCGAAGATCTCTCTCTCTCATATGAGACAAACTAAAACAACATCAGACAGTAGGCATGATATGTAGTACTAATACTCTTTTTGGTTAGAAAGGAGGCAAAAAATGATAGTTTTTAGCGGCTATGCAGGTGAAACCATTACCTCGAGCTGCAAATGGGAGGCATTTCTGAACTTCAATTTTCAGCCTTAAAGATTATGCGATCTCAATGCTCCTGGTAAAGAAAGAGCGACAAAATTAAATATATAAGTAACCCTATAACAATCAAAATTACAAAAAGAAAATATTAGAGGTTTGTTATCCAGTTAGAAAACTGAAATTCATTACGTTTACATGTCAAGATATTTGATTTCTTCGATAGGTGTCATCTTCTTCTCTTGAGCTGTCCTGTGAAAGAAAGAACAATTATATAAAGATACGGGGGTCCCTTTGTCCCTCTGTAGCATGTTGCCTTAGAGATATTAGCCTCTGTAAGGAGTGAGTCATTTTCTAGAGGCATGTGTGGTTTATAGCTCAGGAAAGCACATAAGTACTATTCTGTGAAAGTATATGCCGGTAGCTTCTGAACTCTCCTGCTTACACTTTTCCTTTCTGTATTTCTGTTCGTAAGAAAATATAAAGAAAGTAGAAAATGAGAAAGGAGCTATCTGTAGTAGAGAAACATGAAATACAGGAAAAAAAGAAATAAACAGCCAGGGTAAGAATGAAGCCATGGTTATTGTTAAACTGGTCAAGCCAGGGTTATTAAAGAGATTCAGAACAGCCATAGGCGTGGCTACTATGGTGGAAAGAAAATATCCAAGAGAATATATGGGTATGCCCCACTGCTTACAGTTATAATAGCCTTCAGATATTAATTTCAGGAACAAAGAGAAGAGGAAAGCTTAGGCACGTTCACTACGGCCAAGCTGATTAACAGCTTCAACGAAAGCTCATCAAGATCTTATGTCCAACACATCCGTTGTTTATATCCCCGCCTGTCACGTATAGTCGCATTCCCGGTTCAGCAAAAACCAAACAATTAACCCGCAGGACAAATAACTGACGGGTTGGCTCTATTGTATCACCTTTCCATTGGGTTTTAAACCCAAAGTCTGCGATTCTTACTTTTTCCATGGAACTCCCAAGCTGCATATACATAAACATCTCTCTGGATAACCTTTAGATTCAAATGCCAACATGGTCAAACCAATTAAATGTATCCCTTATATATTAAAAGAGGAGCATTGGAGTTAATGCTTTCACACCATGTATGACACGTGTCCATTGTACAGAGACTCTCACAAATTAGTTGCCTTAATTGGTTTTGCTATTACAGAATTTTTGGAAACGTTTCATTGATCTAGAAAATTAAAAAAACCACTCGTGGAATGAGTTATCACGTAAAGCTTAAGCTACGACATCACCGTACCATCGTAAAGATTATTTCCCATCATGAAGACTTTCCAGAACATATACGGGTGTGCTCTGTCAGTGCATATTGCGAAGCACTAGATAGTAACACATGTAAGTTAGAAACACAGAATCGAGAAGATGAAGACGTAATTAACTTTTCTCTTATACGGGAGATATAAACATTCATATCGGCGAAGAACTCAGCATGAACACTTTCAAGAAGAGAACACTCTGAATCTTAGAAACGATACATCACCGAGCTCGCTAAGCATTTTTCATCCACACTGCATAATGGTTCTTGAACGTGTATATATTGTATGAACTATATAACCCACTCTTTTCTCTTAGAAGAGAGACATGACTATTCATCTCGACGAGAACACTTTGAAGCAGAGTACACTCTGTATCTTAGAACCGAGACATGACCAAGCTCGCTAAGGTGCGCAGCTCCACACTGGAGATTTTTTCGTTTTATTAGTATTCTATTCACATTTATATTTTTGTTTTGGCTTTCAATATCTTACTTAAGAACTATTATGATAAATTCTTTAATTATGCATCTTAATAATAAATGAGCTTTTAAGTTATAAAAGACTTATTTTATTGTTTAAATATGTTTTTACCGTTCTTGAAACTTTCTTCCGGTGTTATAAAGTCCTACTTTATCAATCATATATTGCAAATACAGATTTTATTTTGGATGTCAAACATTAAATCACCGAGTCAATTCACCCCGCGCAAGGCGCGGGTTATCACCTAGTGTATCTATTATTTCAATAGGAAAACCGAAGCACGGTTTTGACTTTTGCTCTGGATTTTTTATCGGTTTACGTGTCTGGGTTTTAGGTCAGTAATTGTAGTTCTCATAAAACCGAAACTCAGAGAGATGAGTAAACTGTCATTACCACTCCCATTTCACCTGGGTACAATCCACGATCCCTCACACGACTTCCCTTCCAACACTTGCACGAAATTTCACCTACCAAGAATTTATGACCATATTTTAATTTTTTGTATCCCATACATGATACGAAAAAAGTTACAGCACTAAATAGATTATTAACCTGGCCAGCCAACACATTTGGATCCCATGTAACTTCACCGCCTCACTATATTCAAAGATTTCAGTATCTGAGGAGTTATTTCCTCGGCATCACTCCAGTGACCATACTTACGATGAAGTTGTACTATCTCAGTGCCTTTAGGTCCGAACGCACCACCATATAGGCCTGCAATTCAATACAGAACATATCCTAAATTAAGTTGTAGTACAAATACATTCTTACCAAAAGTAAGATGGGCATGAAACCTGGAAACATATCAAAACGGTTCGAGATATGATACAATCGTTTGAATTGTATTTTAAAACTGGAAAATTGTATTTCGTAGTGAAGAAATTGAATCAAGCAGTCGAATTGATCTACAGGTAGTGAGTTTGTGGATTGAATCAATATATAATCATGAGACATGGAGGAAGGTATGGGAGATGAGAAGACCATCGTTTGAAGAAATGTCGAGTATGAGGAGAAGAAAAGAAAAAGTCAAGAGTCTTTTTAGGACGCCTGATTGGTGAGGTGGAGTTTTGGGAGTATCTTATTGGTGTGAATATTTAAATGGGCCATTAGACATTGAGCTTTTATTGGGTTTTGAAATGTGTAGCGAAATCTAATGCAGCCGAATTTTTGTTCGATAACTCAGAAGCTAGGCTGATGTGGCAAATCAACACCATATGATTGGCTGATTTATTTTTTTTGGGTAAAAAAAAGGTAGTTTGTGCATTGGAAAGCTAGTCAAACTGATTCTGCTTGATCCATTAATAAGTTTGTGGATTGAGTTATTTTTCTTATTATAAAATCTGATCCGTATAATTTACAAAGAAAATTTTTCTGTAATTTGCTTTTCCTCTGTCAAATTGTACCTGTAAACCGTTGAACCTGCAGGTATTATTAATTATAATAAAATTTTCTCAATTATAATTATTCATCTAATAAAATTTTTATATATTAGTAAAGAAAATAATAAACTATAGATTTGTAATTAAAATAATATACATATTTGTAATATTTTTTATTTTTTATGAAAGAATATTTAAAAAATAATAATTTGCAGATCGATGGATACTCGGAATTCAAATTCGGTTGACCTGTATTCTTTCCGCTTAAAATAAGCTTATCCCATACCATGGGGGTGATCGGTTGGGATGTAGGAAGTGACTTTAGCTTTAATTTTCATCTACAACCTTAAATATTACCAATCATGCTTTATCTTGGTTTTTAAAGCTACAACCAAAAAATTAAAGCTACAGTAAAAACACTCAAAAAATGGTTGTAAACATCTTATTTTTTAAAGCCTCATTTTTTTAGTTGTAGGAAATTTTAAACTTACATCACTTAAAGCTAAATCAAAAATCCTACAGACAAAATGCTAAAGTAATTTTTTTATAGTTACAACCTAACCAATCACCCCCCATATCAGTAACTCAATTTGTTTTTAAATGTTGATTCGTATCTACTCCATAGCGGATCATATAGGGCAGGATCTATAGTTTTGATTAAAATTCCCAACCCTAGTTCTGTAGACTTGGCTATCTACAGTTACCTTTTTTTTTCATCCAATACTGTTGTAGGTTATATGAAACATATTTACAGATTTGATTATACCAAAATGTGACATAGCAAATAAATACTTTAAATGCCATATTCAAAAGAGAAAAAAAGAAAGATTAGCTAACACGATACAACTTTGACTTGTCGAATTTTACATCACCATATAATATATGATTGAAAATTTCTATAAAATATTTTCCGAAGTCCCTCCCCACACGTTTCTGATGTATTCTTTTTTGACAAAAATACTAAACATCTCTTTTCCGTAAAGGTCAAATTATATAAAATTATTATTTTTCTTTTTATTAGCATTTTATTCTCTTGATTGCATTTCATATATGAGAGAAGGAAAAAAAGGCATGAATATTAACCTGTTAAGCGTTGGATTTGGAGCGTTACATTTATGTAAAAAACAAGAAAGACAGAGGGGCAAGAGTAAGATTAGGTGATACTTGCAAGTACCATTCTTTTCCCTATAAACATTCTTTTTTCTTTTGCAGTCCATAATTTAATATTTTCATTTGATAAACTAAAACAGAAACAATTGATTATTTCATTTTAATATCTTATTACTAAAAGAAATTAGAGTTAAATATTACATTAAACCCAAAGGTCAGTATTACTAGAGTAATCCGTAGTTTCTCATATAAAATATAGAAATTTGCTCACTAAAACTAACATTTTTTGCCAATATATCAGCATCTAATGAAAATTAGTGTGATTATTTAAACTATAGAAATAAAATCTCTATAAAAGTGAATGCAACTTCAAGTCTCTTTAATGACAAAATTGTAACACTTCTGTGTTTATAGAACATAAAGTTTAGCTATAAATATTTGTTGCTCGTTCCTCCATTTTTATTAAACCGCGTTTTGTCTGCTCTCCTTTCTCTTCAATCTTGGTTTGGTGGGAGGGGTTTTAGGTAAAGCGTGAGATACAAAAACACAGACATCCTCTGTAACTCTTTGCGTTCTTGCTCTCTTCTTCTTCGTTATCATCATCTCTCTGCAGAAAAGTAAAAAAGATGATTCAGATATTTTCTTTTTTTCTCCGAAAAAAGACGAGCTCGTGTTGAATATTTGAAGATTCCGCGCAAAAGAAGAGAAAGACTATACTTTACTTGGTTTGACCAATTACGACTGGTTTGGTCTGAAACTCTTGCGTTCATGGTAGACAAAACGAACTAGGTGTTATTTGTTTTGTTGTTGTCTTAATTGAGTCAAGGACTGGATTTGATTTCTCTCAGTCATCATGCAAAGAGTACGCAATAAACCCAGCGGAGGAGCCACGACGGCTTCCGTTAAGCATTTAATAAAACAGAGAGGCGGCGGAGATACGGCGGCTGATGATAGCAGCCTCTTGACGGATACGCAAGAACCGAGCATCGATACGGACAAACTCAGCTACGAGATTTTCTCCATCCTGGAGAGCAAGTTTCTTTCCGGATCATCCGAACCCGAACCGGTTAACCCGGCGGCGGTTACTGGGCCGGCTAAGAACCAGAGAGGGAAAGTCTGTATCTTGAGCATCGATGGCGGAGGCATGAGAGGGATTCTACCCGGAAAGGCGTTGGCTTATCTAGAACACGCTTTGAAATCCAAGTCGGGCGACCCGAATGCCCGTATCGCCGATTACTTCGACGTCGCCGCCGGGTCCGGTATAGGCGGTGTTTACACGGCGATGCTATTCGGGTCGAGAGATGGTAACCGTCCGATATTTAAGGCAGAGGACACGTGGCAGTTCCTAACGAAAAACGCAAAGGGTCTTTACGGGTCGTTCGTGAAACGGGTCATGAGAACCGGGTCGTTGGGTAGTTCCGGAACGGGTAAGTTAAAGAGAGTGATGAAAGAGTGTTTCTCGGAGCTAACGTTAAAGGACACGCTCAAACCTGTGCTCATACCTTGCTACGACCTTAAAAGCTCGGCTCCGTTTCTTTTCTCACGCGCCGACGCGCTTGAGACTGACGGCTACGATTTTCGGCTCTGGGAGGTTTGTAGAGCCACATGGGCCGAGCCAGGGGTGTTTGAGCCGGTGGAGATGAAGTCGGTTGATGGAACGACTAAGTGTGTGGCGATCGGTGGAGGATTAGCTATGAGTAATCCAACGGCGGCTGCGATTACGCACGTGTTGCACAATAAGCAGGAGTTTCCGTTCGTGCGTGGAGTTGAGGATCTGCTTGTGTTGTCTCTTGGTATGGGCCAGTTGATTGATGTGAGCTATGAGTATGATCGGATTATCAAGTGGACGTCTAAGCATTGGGCTCGACCTGCAGCTCTTATTTCGAATGATGGTGCTGCCGACACGGTCGACCAAGCTGTGGCAATGGCTTTTGGTCACTGCCGCAGTAGTAACTACGTTCGGATTCAGGTATGAAAAATATTCTCAGCATATGCTACAAATTGGTTATAAGTAAAACGATTCTAAAACGATTTTTTATCTAGGTGCCCGCCTAAGCACTAATCCCTTATTTACCACATATATTTTTCTCCAACATTGCTCATACGTGTGATCCGATTGATTTATTGGAAGGAAAAGTTATATGGTTTATCTTGGATACTTGTCTAAAATGAAATTATACCCGTTTTAAAATGTATTTGTAGATTCTTCACAAGCAATTCTTGGAGTGTACTTTGAGGTGTAATGTAGGTTTAGGTAGTCACTAAGTGATGGGTATTGTTGCAGGCGAACGGGTCGAGCTTAGGACCCTGGAAGCCAAACATAGACACTGACCCGAGTGGGAGCAATGTAAATATGCTGGTTGGAGTAGCTGAGGAGATGTTAAAGCAAAAGAATGTAGAGTCCGTTTTGTTTGGAGGTAAAATAATCAATGAACAAAGCAATTTCGAGAAGCTTGACTGGTTAGCCGGGGAACTAGTTCTGGAGCATCAAAGGAGAAATTGCAGAATTGCTCCAACCGTAGCGTTCAAGCAATCGGTTCATAGGGCAGAGCAGAAGACAAGGGGCAAGGATATTGGTGTGACCGCAAGAGAACGATGAACAAGAAAAGGTTGTTGTTCTCTTTTGGTTTATTTAAATATTTTAGGATATGGTTTTTATTTTGTTCTCAGGTTATGATTTGTTGTATAGATTTGAGTTTTGTGTTTGAGTTATGAGACATTAGGAGAAAAGGAGAAACATCTTGTCATATTGCTAAAAGGACTCCCGCTCCTTGATTCATGCTGACCAAAAAAAATACAACATAATGATTTTATGTAATTTATGTTTGTTTTTGTTTTCATCGTGATTTCTTCATTGACATTTACACTATTCTAGATAAGTTATTAACCAGTTTTAAGTTCTTGACTAAATTAAAGATTCGACGAATGACTATCAAAATAAACTAAGGGACTATTCGTTTCATCATCTGTCATTTCAATCCAGTCGATCCATCTGTATAATCCATCCAAATGACTCGTTTAGATTTTATGGTACTATTTATTTGTTTATTTAGATGAGCCATCTAAATGGATTTATGTTCGGTTTCTTTATTTTATTTTCTATCCAAAACCGGAAAATCTTATTTTCTTGCCAAAATTTGAAAATTCATTTTTCCCGCCAACATAAAAAATTATGTTTTCTGTTAAAACCGAAAATCTCATTTTCCTTCCAAAACCGAATTTTTTCACTTTTCAGCCAAAACCGAAAAATATTCTATTAGGATAATTTTAATGTAAACATATTTTAGACTAAATAATAACAGCCAATATAGTTAAACTTAATATCAAATATATGATTAAATCAAAATAAGGGTATATTAGTAATGTGTTTATTGAACTCATCTGAATGGAAATAGAAATAAAGAAACGAACATAAATCTATCCAGATGATTCATTATAATGAACCATTTGGATGGACAAACAAACAATCTCACAAAATATGAATAGATCATCTGGATAGATCATACAAATAAATCGTCTGGAAGATGATAGAATGTGAAACAAACAACCCTTATACCATTTTGGCATAACCATCTCCATCCAGATGGTTCAATTTGGAGCATCGAGCTAATTTTCAAAATTAAGTCTAAATTTTAAAACTTATTCAGATGAGTCATCTCGATGACTTGTACTTTTAAGGTCTAAACAAACAAAATTCACATCTCTATCCAGATAAGCCTTGTGGATGGAGAAACAAATAACCCTAAATGAACAAAAATGATTATAGACAAGGAATTATTTTTTGAAAACAAATAGGAATTTTCGATGAATAATTTTTGGAACGATAATTTAGTTTCAATAGTTAGTTAACCAAATAAATAAAATTTAAAAGATCTTTTATTTTTAAATGAATAAGTAAATATTTGTTAAAGCAATAGTTTAAAATGATTTACTAATCAAAATAAATTTCTAATTTTTATTGTTCTATTTTAGTTTTGGTGAAGGCAAAAATTGTTTAAAGTTTTTTTTTTACAATAATGAATTTTGAGGAATGAAAGAAAGAAATATGTGAATATTAAAATTATTTTTTAGATGGTGTAAATGTTGAAAACACCATATTTCGTAATGCTTTCTTCTGAATATGTGAAATTGAAGTCTAACTAAACCTAAAAACTGTATACTTTTATTTACTTTGTTTCCGGGGAGAATTTCATGTTTACCATTTTCATGGTATCATTATTCATCTTTACCATCAGTAAAGAGATACTTTTAAAAATATATTTTTTATTAAGTGACAAAATACTCTTATACTCTTGTTCTCTCTATATATAACAAATTATTTAAATAGATAAAAAAAAAATATTTTTTAAATGTTTTTGAATTATACTTTTTCAAATTTGAATTTTTATAATTTTTTTTTATTTTTGATAATCAAAAATTATGTTTGAAACTTATTTTTAAGTTTTTGATATATTTTAAATATTTATTTATATATTTATTAGAATTCTAAATTTCGCATTTCTAAAACCTTACTCCACCCTCGAATCTAAATCTAAATTTAAAGTGGTATTATAAATGTGATATGTTTCTGAGCGTTAACATTCAGAATGTTGTAGTGAAATACGAAAACTTTGGAATGAAATTACAGAAAATTTTGATAAAGTAATGCATTTTAACTAAGATCATAGTTCTTGTATGTCGTACCGAATTGTCAAAGTAATCAATTAACGTAATATCACAAACTAAACATCAAATAAATACTATATTTACACATTTCTGTCAAAAAAAACATGAACTTATTAATCTAAACAACATGTTAACTTGTGTTGACCGAGCCAAATTAAATATAACGTTAGTCAACACTAAATTTCATTTGACCAACATTTATTTTTGCTAAAAAACATGCAATTTTCATTGACCCAAAATATAAACTTATTTTGGTTGAGATAAATTATATTTTTTGAGATAAATTATATATAAACCAAAAATCTGAACTAAAAAAAAATTTATATTTTTGGATCAGTGAAAATTTCATACTTTTTAGCAACAAATATGTAAGTTCAATATTTCTACGGTGAATTTTGTTAGGTTTTTTAAACAATGTGTGGAATATCCCCAATTAAAGTCCAAATTTGCTGAATACCCATAATTATGGATAACCCAAAAAAGAGTAACCTTTTGACACTGTGCGGACGAAAATGCCCTTATGCTTTGTCGAAAACATGTAACTCTAGATCTATCAGCTAAATATTTACATAGCAGATAACAATCTACATACCAACTAACATATTTGCTAATAATTTCGGTATCATCTAACAATCTATGTATCAAACAAATGTATCGACTAACAAATCATATATCAGTTAATGAAACTATTAACAATTAATTAGTTATCTATTAAATAGTTCCAAATCTATTTGTAACCGCTAACACTTCATGTATCGATTAAGAATCCATTAAAATCTAAATAATAGCATGTAAGTAATAAAATATCTACTAACATATATATTATCTAAAAGTTAATTGTGATTCGAAATTGGAAACATTGGAATTGGGGTGAGATAATAAGATTAACATTATGGATGTCAAAAGAATCAGAATAAAAAAATAAAGATTTATGTTGAATTAGAAGATAATTTGAAGAATTTGTACGAGAGATAAAGAGATTAGAACACATAAAAGGGAGAAGAGAGAGATAGAGATAAGAGTATTATAGTCATTAAAAATATTAAAAAGAAACAAGGTTATATGATAAATTACATGAGTTTCTGGGTGCATCTACGCCAATTACTTTTAAGTATAACATTGGTCAACACTAAATTCCATTTAACCAACATTTATTTTTGCTAAAAACGTGCAATTTTCATTGATCTAAAATATAAATTTATTTTAGTTGAGAAAAATTATATATAAACCAAAAATCCAAAATCCGACCTGAAAACAAATTTATACTTTTTGGATCAATGAAAAGTTCATAATTTTTAACAAAAATGTGTAGGTTCAATATTTTACGGTAAATTTTGGTATTTTGTATTTTAGTAAAACAATGTCATTTTGGTTTCTGTTAAAAAAAATAAACATTGGTTAAGTGATAAGTAATCCTGACTAAACTTATACCTCACTTGTCTCAGTCAACACAAGTTAACATGTTTGGAGGATTAATGGAGAATTTATACTTTTTTGGCAAAAGTGGTCAAGTATAGTATTTTCTCTGTTCCGGAAAGTAAATTTTTTTTGAATTTTTTCTTGTTTCATAAAAATAGATTTTCTATATTGTTAAGGTATTTTTTATGCTTTTAAGAAATATTAATTGAAGATATTTGAAATAATTAAATTTTATTGGTGGAAAATTATTCAAAAGTCTATAATAATATAAAATTAAATTAGATAAAAAATATTTATTAAATTTTTAATAAACGTGAATACTTTAGAAAATCTTAATTTCGGGAACGGAAGAAGTATTTATTTATAATTTTCTCCGAACTTTATCCTAACATTCTGCTATTTAAGGAGTCAGATTCTCTAATCATTTATTTTTTGTAGTCATCATAAACACTCTCAGAGCTCGAGAGTGGAGACACGACACTATTAGAGTGTGAATGGTGAGGCAGATCGTTAGCAGATGTCCTGCACATTAGTATTTTTTGTACTGCCACAGCCAATCACAGTTTTTAACTTTTCCAGAAAAGAAAAGCAGGAGACCTGCCCAATGGTAACTTTTTTTGTCTTTATCTATGTAAAAGCAGATGATCTGCATGTCCTTCTACCCTCTCAACTTTTGATGCAGTTCACGGATTCCACCATTTTTTCATCCAATAGAATTTTTTAATAAAATTAAATTAATTCTGAAAATATGAATAATTCACCACTTATAAATAAAGAGAGTAAGAACATACGTAGTTTCATACTTCTTCGATTAAAAGAGGTTCTAGACAACCAAAAAAATTATGTACACTACCATTCTTAGAAAAAAAAGTGTTGTAGTTCTTTTATCCTAGTACTGTCGTAAGCTTCATTCATTCTTACAGTAAGTTTCATTCATATATATTAATTTGATCACATATATAATACATATATTAATAATTCAAAATATAGTATAGTTAATTAGAAAAAGAATCTTGTGTTGTAGGGTGGGAGATAAAAAAAGAAGGTGCAGTAACTTTGTGCTGTCTTGTGCCTCAATCATTATTTTCAGCTTAAGGTAATAATAATTTTTAATTTAGTTTTATTATATTTACGTAATTATATAAATATAAATATATATATACATATATGTATTAGTTTTTGTCAAATATAATATATTAAAATTGAAAATATAGTATATGAAATTCGAAAACTCTATATGTCTGATATAAATTTTATAGTTTTTTGAACATTTATATTTTAGAGTTTTAATCTATAAAATATGCATGTAAATAAATAATAATTATAATTGAAAATATAGTATAGTTAATTGGAAAAAATTCTTGTTTGTAAGGTGGAAGATAAAAAAGGTGCTATAACTTTGTGTTGTCTTGTGTTGTACCTCAATCATTACGAATTACTAGTTCTCACACATCCGGTAACCCAAAAAAAATCCTTAGACAATAAAAATGAAACTCTCGTGTTGTGTTCTGTATTATGGAAATTAAAACAAAAGTGCAGTAGTTTGTGTTGTGTGTACTGGTTAGGCTGTGTTGTGCAATATTCATTTTGTCTAGCTTAAGGTTATATTATCTTTTATTTTCATTTTGTTAAATTGTATCTATTTATTTATATTAGTTTCAATTATTAATCGAAAAACTCTTGTGATGTAGGGTGGAAGTTAAAAAAGACTGTCGTAGATTTGTGCTATCCTCTGCTAATAGTGTTGTGCCTCAATTCTCTCCAACATAAGGTAAATTACTTTTTATTGTTATTGTTATTTATATTTAATTAATTATATTAATTATTTTTGTTCAAATATAATATATCGTAATAAGAATATTTATTTGGAAAACTCTCTATATATATGATACATTTTGGTTTTTTTGAACGTTTTATTTTAGAGTTTAAGCTATATTTTATGCATGTAAAAAAATAATATAACTATATATATATATATTAACTGAAAAGAGAAAATGTGTCATATTTTAATTCAACCTATTAAAAATTGAAAGTATATATAAAAAGAGAGATATTTTGAAAAATATATTTTCAATGTAAAACATATACATGTAAATTATTAGTATAATACTTTATACTTGTATCAATTGGAAAAAGATATGTGTTACATTTTAATTCACATAAAATGTAAAACCGAAAATAAAAAACAAATAAATATAGATGACATTATAATTATTTTTTTAGAAAGTAATACATTTATTATTAAGATATTATTTCTAAATTTATCAGTCATAAATTAATATGATTTTGTACGAAAAAATGATTTTGTATTATAAAATCAATATAAACATCTCCATTTTTTTAATATAGATTTTATGGTTAAATTTAAATATCAACTTGGAGATCATTTTAGGAAATCATGTGCTATTCTTGATTCCAACGGTCTTTGATATCTACCAAAATCCACATGCATGTTACAACCAAAATATATTTAAAAAATAACATATCTATAATATTTGTAAGCTAAAAACTACATAATCTTATTAACAGGTAGATAGGATTGTAAAATCATTTAAACGAAAACCACCGGAGCTTTGGGATGTGATGCAACGATGTTTCGTATTATACGACGTCCAATCACAATCTCAATACTCCTTGCACCAAAGAAGAGAAGAGTTGCTGAATGATGGTCAAAATAATGATGAAACTGAAACATATGGCGGTGATATGCAAGACACTCAGGTCCAGGAGACACAAGAAAGCGAAGAAGTCTATCGCGTTAATATTGATGATGAAATGCGTCATTCAAATCAGTTCACCCGTGAGAATTTGCGTCAGAATTCTTCACCAGCTGCTGATCATTTTCAGATTCCTACTTCTAGAGTTCAACAACGAAGTGGACTAAGGCGTGGAAGTAGTTCACAAAGAGGTGCAGGAACCTCCCGGATCGCTGCCAGGAGTGGATCCCAAGGAAGTCGTAGAAAACAATCATTCGAGACAACTCTGACAGATACGATGACGGGTTTTAGAGAGTTTCAGCGCCAAAGTTTGCAACAACTACGTCCAAATTCTTTTGATGAAGATGATTACAATGAATTCGATAATGCGGTGAAGATATTCGAATCAATGGATCTTCCAAATGACACCAATTTCTATTGGGCGTGCATTCATGCATTTAAAGAAGAAAGATTTTGGCGTAAGTACTTTATTGACAGAGCCGAAAGAACCACAGAAGATAAGTTGAAGTTTTTACAAGCTCTTAGTGGATATACACCGGACGGCGAATTCGTGGGAAAGCGGTTAGAATCTGGCCAAAAGTTTGGTAGTCCAACTTGTGGGCAATGGAATTCTGGTTTTCAACAATGGGGAACACCTCCAAGTGCCCCGCAATGGGGAACACCGCCAAATGCGCCGCAATGGAGTTCACCTTCAAATGCTCCGCAGTGGGGTCCACCGCCAAATGCTCCACAATGGGGTACACCGCCAAATGTTCCGCAGTGGGGTACACAACCTTTTCCACAATGGGGTGCGCCTCAAAATTCTCAACAATGGGGTTCATCAACAAGTACTCAACAATGGGGTCTTACATCTGCTGTTCCTCAATGGGGATCATCACCGACCACTCATCAATGGGGATCATCACAAGATGCTCCACAATATATTCCTCCGAGAAATGTTCAACATGGATTTTCCCTAGAAACAGAAGTACAAACTACAACACGTGAAAAGGAAGTTCCTGTTTCCGAGAATGTTATCAGAGGAGTTTCACCAGAATTCACAAACTATGCTTCTACAAGTAAAGCATCACGTCCACGAAGACGAGGAGGATTATTCAATATCTGGGGAACTGAACGAGGACTAAATCTAAATGAAACACAAGAAAGTGATTCCACATCGGATAACTAGCTTAATAAGATTCGTGCTTTGTTTGTAGTCGTTGTGTTTTGTTTTATATTTTCTTTTGTAATGTCTGTTATGTATTGTATTTTTGATTAAGGATATTTCTCATTGATTTAATTTTTTATTTTGTGGTTAAAATTTTCAGGCTTTTCGTATATGTCAGTTGCGATCACAAAATCTCCACAGTCTAAATCACGATGAAAGACTTGAGTTATGGAATTTAGAAAATGAGCAGTTTGAAGAGTTAATAATTCAACCATCATTGAGTTATTACAATCGTTTCTTTGAAAGAGGAGCACCTCAAACCGATGGTGGTTTAGGATGGAGAAATATTTGGCGTCGACTACAGGAAGATGATGCTGCGTGTCTTCAGTTACTACGAATGTCTCTTGGTGTTTTCAGATCTTTATGTGTCATATTGGAATCAAAATATGGTTTACATCCCACTCTTAATGTTAGCATTGAAGAGAGTGTGGCAATGTTTTTGCGAATTTGTGGGCACAATGAAGTTCAAAGAGATGTTGGATTACGGTTTGGACGGACACAAGAGACAGTGAATAGAAAATTTTTTGAAGTTCTTAGGGCGACAGAGTTACTTGCTTGTGATTATGTTAAGACTCCAACAAGACGAGAACTACTTCGAATTCCTGAAAGGCTGCAAATGGACAGAAGATATTGGCCATATTTTAGTGGATTTGTAGGAGCTGTGGATGGAGTTCATGTATGTGTTAAAGTGAAGCCTGAACTACAAGGAATGTACTGGAATCGACATGATAGGACATCATTTAACATCATGGCGATATGTGATCTCAATATGTTGTTTACATATGTTTGGAATGGAGCACCCGGATCATGTCACGATACAGCAGTTCTCACGATGGCACAAGACGGTGATTCTGATTTTCCTTTGCCTCCAGGAGACAAGTATTATGTAGCTGATTCTGGGTATCCGAATAAGCAAGGTTTTTTGGCTCCATATAGATCTTCTCGGAATGGTGTTATTAGGTATCACATGTCTCATTTCAACAATGGTCCTCCTCCTAAGAATAAACAAGAACTGTTTAATCGATGTCATGCATCTCTACGTTCCGTTATTGAAAGGACATTTGGAGTTTGGAAGAAGAAATGGAGGATTTTGAGTGAATTTCCGAGATATGATATTGCAGTTCAAAAAGGAGTGGTAAGTGCTACAATGGGATTGCATAATTTTATCAGAATTTCAAATTATTTTGACGAAGATTTTGTTGAAGAAATGGGACATACAAATACCAGCAACGAAGATTCTGAAAATGAAATAAGTGACATGGAGACAGCAAATATGGCTGATGGAGATCATATGACAAACATTAGAGACAACATTGCCGATATGTTATGGGCAAATCATTAAATTATTTTACCTTTGTTTATGTATTTTTTATTATGTGTTTTGATATTTTGGTGTAATCTTTATTGTTTCAATATATGATCTGCACTTTTGAACTGCTTTTGCCATTCATAACTTTGAAACATAACTTGTTCTGCTTGATCTGCATCTCTCCTGCATGATCCGCTTGATCTGCACTTGTCCTGCTTGATCTGCATGATCTGCTTGATCTGCACTGCTTGATCTGCTTTTACCATTCGGAACCTTAAAGACTACAAATGTTACAAAACCAAAGGGTCACACAACTTTGTACTATTAATACTTCAAAATAGCTTCTACTTTTAAATTTTGTAGGCTTCTCTTTTAATGTGTGAAAAAAAGCTACGTACTGTAAACATCAAAAAGTCTCGTTGGTTAATCAACACAATAATAGCACAAGGTTCTTTTCTTGTGTTGACACATCAGACTTTTAGAATCTTAAGAGGCAGACATGTCATTAACTGAAAAAAGTTAAGTGACCAATTAAAACATTTTGTTTCTCCACGTCTTTGGAATTGTGTTTGCACATTCTTCTTCGTTCATTCACCCTTACTATCTTTGAGTTCTCTGAAGTTTGCAAAAGAGAAGTGAAAATCAGATGAATTTCTTCTCTGAAGTTTACAAGCCTACTGCAATCAGATCAATTTTCATTGCCGCATAGTCTCCTCCTCATGCCGTAACCACCAGATTTCTCCGTGAATGCAGATCTGCTCTCTCATGCCCTAACCGCCGTGTTTCTCTATGTCAAGCAGATCAACTCGAGCCTAGAGCCGAATTGAGAGATGGGTACCACTGCCTTTCGTGTCAGAGCAACTCAGTAAAGGGAGTGCTCTTCATCGTTCTCTCTGATTTTTGTTTGGTCTTTCCATATTCTGCTGAGATTTGATCGTTCTGTTGTTTGTGGTGTTGAAATCTGATAAAATAGAGTTCTTTGATCACAATTCTGAGTTTAGACTTTTCATATTCTCGCAGAGAAATCAGATCTGTGTTTGGTTTTGTAGAATCTGTGTTATCTGTTTCTGTTTGGGTTTGAGAAGAGTGATTCATCTGTTTCTGTTTATGATTGATCTTATTTCAATTGATATTGTTAAGTGTAAGATAATTTCGAAATTAACATGTGCTGCTCAGGATCTGAGTTTCGATTTGATCAGTTTCTGACACTGTAAAAGTTTCTTCAAAACTGTTCTGTTTTTAAAATCAAAAACCTGCAATGATTCTGTGCTGTGTATATTTCTGAGTGTCTGGCTGGTTTGATTATTTGTCTCTGAAGTTAAATCATTTATAAGAGTGATTAGGATGTGTTTTTGGATTTGGAAAAAGATTTCAACTTTGATTAAGAAAAGCTATGTGAGTTTCTTGCTTTGCTCCTAGCTTTGTGTTCTTAATTAAGATTTCATTGCAATCTGATGCGTAATGTCCATTAATCACTGTCAAGTTCTGTCTATTATACTCTTAGTTTAGTTATGGTCTTCTTTTGTTTTGATATTTTCTGCAGGTATCTTGTGAACTCACGACAAATGGTGGTCACAAATGCTGTAGGTCCTCTTCTTGGGGATCTTACTTGTGGAACTTTACTGCAAAAGTTGCAGGTTAATCTCTCAACCATTTCTTTTTTTTTTTACCGAAGTTGCCGGGCTTTTATTAGTTCTTTTGTGGCGTGAATATTTTTTTACAACAGGAAATCTTGGATGAAGTTGGTGAGAGCGATGAGCAAGAGTGTCTTGTTTACAAGAGTAAAGTTCAACAGGCTGCCAAGTCCCGAGTGTCTTGTTTACAAAAACTTTAGCTGTGACATCTCAAGCAATGGAGATGATGTGTAGTTAACGTGTTGGTAGAGTGACAGGCTGCACAAGGTTCTTGAGTTTGTGAGCACAGTTCATGATCTGTGTGAAGATGAGGTTAATTCAGAGGATGAATATGAAGAAAACACTGATCAGTGGACATGGGGATATTTGTTGTTGGTGTTATGAGTATGGGGAAATTTATGTTGTTGGTGTTTGTTGAACTTGATACGTTTGGATGGAAGTAGATTTGTAAAATTTTCATGTTTAATGTAAAATTTGCACTTTCATTTTCTTTTGTATTTCTAAAAGAAATTGCGTTTATAAAATTAACTGGAATCATAAAAGCTACAATTAAAAAAGCCAAATCTGTAAAATGGATGACAAACTGCAATAGTAAAAATCAAATTAGTGGGGTTTAATAACATTTCTATGACGTTATTATAAATATTAACAATTGCAAAGAAATTAATGCTATCGTTGTATATTTAACTATAGCATACAACAAATCTGCTATCAAAAGAGTCGGAGGACCTATGATAACGGGTGCTGTCAGAGTGTTTTAGGAAACACTATTAAAACGAACTTATAGCGTTTAACGCCAGCTATTAATACCCACATTTCCTGTAGTGATCTCATTTTTATCCCTTTTGTATTATTTTAAAAAAAAATTATTCAAGATATCCAACAATGTTCTATTATTGTTTTCAATCAAAAGTACCAAATACTAAGTTAATATCTTATAACTCTTTCTTACTTATCAAAAATACTAAAAACTATTTATTTTTGAAAACTACTAAAATGTTAACATTTTAAAAATAGTTTGTAATTTCTTTTATTTATCAAAACTCAAAAATTTCTTTTGAGATATTTATATGTTGTAAATTTCTCTGTGAGTTCACGATCCTCCTCCATCTTCTTTCTCGGAGAGCGATGAGATCCGTGAACAAGTGTAGAGGGTTTTGGGTGGGAGTTATAGGGTTTATGGTAACGGTGCAGATCTCCGGTGGATTGTGAAGATTCCAGCGTCCAGTGATGGTGAAAGGCGGCAGCTCCGACGTCGCTCTCATCCACGTCTCGGTTCCGCTACATAATACCAACAAGAGTAAAGATGAGATGACTCTATCACTCTATGGACAACATTGGTGGTGACGATTGGAGACGAACACAACGTCTTTTTCGCATACATAAACGGAGGTTTGAGAGACGAACCAAGAACCATACGAAGTCTGAAGGAGGGGAAGAAGAGAAGATAAGAAAAAGGAGGTACTGGTGAGAAGCATCAATGTTTACGATACAAAGAAGATGACAACTTGGCTTTAGGTAGAAGGAGATATATATGCTTATAGAAATATACGGGTTAGATTAAAGTGAATAAAAGAATTGAGTTTTGGTTTGATAAAAATAAATATAATTAGACAAACCAAACAGATTATAGTAGACCAGGTTATCACAATTTATTACTAAATTTGTGAATCGAAGACCATATAACATGACACTATTAGGGATCATAAGTAACATTCAAACATGAAGAAGACCACAAATTCACAATCCATAATTCCATCGGGTGAAGAAGCCACAAACAATCAAACCGATGATGGAATTATTTGATGAGTTGTTAAGCTCAAACTAAGCTGAGATTTTCTCAAGAATAATTCTTTTTGAAACTAAAGAAGAGTCGATCATACTAGCTTTGGTTCTAACTGCTAAGAAGAGTCGATTATACTTGCTCTGTTCTAATTCTGATGCAGATGGTCGGTCTCATTCTCAAAGTTGGTAGCCAAGTTCATCAAAATGAAAGAGCAACTAAATCAACAAATAAAGAATGCACAAACATTTATGTGACGAATTTTATCAAAATATCGCATAATATATTCTATGTAAAATATTATTCAAAAGTCAATACTAATATTGGCGATGGAGAATATTTACTGAAATCATTTTACAAAATATATTATTTTAACAAAGGCTAATTATTTTACTACAATATTGAATTTTAAATTTGAAGTGAGGTGAAGGACATTTACTACAATGTTGAATTTTAAATTTGGTGAACCAGAAAAGCGTAAGAAAGGAAATGAATTGGACTTCTATCCTTAACTTTAAACTCAATTGAAAAATAAATGAATAATAAAGTATAAATATAATAGTAATGTAAACAAAAATTTAGCGTATATCATTTAGTAATAAGGATAGAATACGAAATAAAAAAAGGATCAAATACATAAGTCTGGTTATAAGGCGGCTGTAAAAAAAATATTAAGAAAATGCTTAAGTTCTCTATATTATTTTTAATTAGAATTCCACATTATTTTTTTATTTGATCGATACAAAAAGTAATATATAAAAATGTAAAACTGATATTTATATTGAAACAAAATTTAAATACGAAATACTTTTATGGAATGGAAAGAGGATCATATTAGAGTATTTTAGACCACAAACTGGAACCTAAAACCCAAAAAAAAAAGATTTTACACCACCAACTCGAGAGCAAAGGTGCGAAAAAATGAACTTGGAAGCTAATCTATTAAAAGTTAATATCAAATAAATAATTATTATACAATAACCAAAATATAAAAAAATACAATATATGTCTAGATTATAAATATTTAGATACAAAACTTATATTAATATAATTATTCATTAATAAAATCAAAATATTTTATAAACAATAAAATTAAAAAAAATCCCGCAGCGTAGCGCGGATAATTACCTAGTTGATGTAATTTCATTTCCACTTGGAGAGCCTCTATTGTACAGAATGTACGAAGAGTGCTCGTCTTCACATCATTGGATTTGGAGGGGTTCAAAAACCATTAGCTTGGTTTTTTTTATTTAGATATAGTTAGAAGATTGAAACGTTTTATAAATTTCAAAAAGAAAACAAATGTTGTTGTCTCGCTCTTGCGCGTGTGCGTGCGTCGGGGGAGGGACGGTACGAGAACGTCATATATCTGTGAGAGCATCTCCAATGTATATCTCTATATTTTTCTCTAAAATAGAGATCTCTATAAGATTTGCTCTAATGTATGCCTCTATAATAGAGTTCCTCTATTTTAGAGGAAAATATAGAGAAATCTTACTTTTTACCTTTATATTTAGAGATGAAAATAGCAAATCTCTATATTTTCCCCTATGAATAGAGAAACTCTATTATAAAGGCATACATTGGAGCAAATCCACCTCTATAATAGAATTTCTCTATTTTAGAGGAAAATATAGAGATAAAAATAAAGGTGAGTTGGAGATGGTCTGAGTAGACCCACGTCTTTGATTGTCGGTTCGGCCTCATCCACCGACACTCGAATACAGTATTTTCATTTGTTTACAACTATACAACTTTTTTTTGGTAAACAAAGAAAATGATATTTTACTCTTTTTTTTTACCCAAAAACTCAAACATTATAAATAATATTTTGACTATTTTCCAGCAAATCAAATCCGAATAACGGAAGTTACAGCCGCAACCATTTTACTAGCTGACTTGTTTGGCATCTATACAATCTTTTTATATATTGTAAATTTAAATATCAATTTAAAAAAAAAATCAATTATGCGTCGGTCCAAATATAACTAGTAGCAGATTTCATCTTTAGTTTAGTTGCTTCCTCACGTGATGTAATTTTCATAGGGACAATTATTCAATGGTTTGTCTAGGCTCTCAACAAGACAGTCAGAGATAAAGAGTTCAAAAAAAGTTTACCAATTAAATTATTAGAAAGTTTAATCACCATCATAAGACATGAAGAAATTGCTCACTGAAGAAATCACTCAAAAGACTTCAAATCTATTCATAAAGAAGAATTCAAGATTTGGAGAAGGATCAAAACATCTGAATTTGAAATACATCGAGAACCAAGATCATCAAAGTAACTCGCTGAAATCTTGCTTGCGGTTCAATACTCAAAAGTTTCAAACCATGCAAACATTCGATCGGTAAACAATTTCATTCAAAGTTGTTCGTGATCGATAAACTAAAACTTCTAATTAACTATTTAGTTCGCTTGTTCAACAAAAATCCGTCTTAAGCATTCTTGGTTTAAAATCCATTTAGTTTTCAGTTTGTAATAATAGAGTAAGAGTTCGAGTTAAGTTTAAGTTCGGGTTACTATAGTTTAAATGAAACGTAACGAAGTCATAGAAATATCATTATGGTTTACTATCTTATGGGCGCAAGTATACCTAATTTTTGGAGTGTCTTGGTTTGTACCTTTTTCAACATATATACTTATATTGGTTTGGTTTGGTTAACCGTTTCTTAACTAAAACATAAAAAGCTTGGTAATATATGTATTTTGGTTGGTTTGGTGTAGCTAGAAAAGGGTTTGATTTGCTTAGATGGTTAAGTTAGGTAATTTAATGCATGTTTATGCAAATGTTTATCTTGTAACTAAAACGTTTGACCCTTTGGCTTAGATTGTGAAGCTTTGATCCCTTACAGTTTGATTGTCACATCACATAAGTTACGTTTCACTCATCCAAACATAGTGTTGTATATACGAGTGAAAGTCTGACTATTTACATAATTGCCTTCAAACCGAGTACATTAACCGCATTTTAGACAGTGAAAACGGCTTAACATATCTAGTTTGAGCTCTGTAGTAAATGTTTTATATGTTCAAACTAGATGTATGTTATATATTTAGTTTGAACTGAGATAAACGTTAAGCATATGAAACCAGGAAAAGATAGAGACACTAGCTCTACCTTGTGTGTAGTTGGTTCTACAGTTCTACTAATCGCATCAGAAAACGCCGAAAGTGAAACTTTTTAACAAAGTGGGTTTTGGAGGTCGCACTCTACGTTCTTATTCAATAAACTTTATTGTCTTTTCTTATCTGAGAAAAGGTAAAAGGAAAAGGAAGAAGAAGAAGAGAGGCTAGTAGAAGAAGATCTTTTTAGTGGGATACTCTTGCTCAGCACTGGACATGCATCGTGGGACACACTCTCACGTCTTTTTCCACAACATGACAACAAACATTATCAAAATATGGTAACCTGACTTGGTCAATTTCTCAGCCATATTTGTAAATTCTCCTCTTTTTTTTTCTTTTTTCTTTCAGTTATCGATTTGAATTCATTGATAGATATAAAAAGTAATTGGAATGAAAAAAGTATTATAAGCTTCACGCCGACAACCTAAAAGAAGACACATTCTTAATTTAGTCAGTACTCTATTCGTTTCAAAATGATATATATTTAAGTTTTTTCACATAGATTAATAAAACATATTGAATTTTAATATTATATGCATAATTTTACCTGATTATTTGTTTTCTATAATTTTAAACTAAAAAATATTTTTAAAAAATACAATTAATTTTTTTGAAGTTTACAATTAGACAGTATTAGTTGATAAAAAATGAATTGAAATACAAAAAATATATCATTTTGAAATAATTTTTTTTATAGAATATTTATTTTTTTTGAAACGGAGAGGGTACTACTTTTCAGAGTATGTAAATGAAAATATTTTTAACATGATCAAAATATGGTAACCTGACTTGGTCAATTTCTTAGCCATATTTGTAATCGTATCTTTTCTTTTTTTCTTTCTTTCCATCAGCTATTTATTTAAATGCATTGTAAAATATCTATCATGCCTAAATATTAAAGAATTGGAATGAAAATAAGTATACGCTTCACAGCCACAATCTAAAAAGAAGATGCATTTTATACTACTTTTTAAAGTATGTAAATGAAAATATTTTTAACATTATCTACTTAATCTAGGAGTTAAAACACTGCTCTAACATGTAGTTGAATTTTTATTAGCAGAATGATCGTACTTCATACCTTAACTTGGGGAAATAACTCAAACATCATTGGTTTAAACCAATGTTCTAAAAATCACTAAGCGGTAACTAGGCGCTTTATAGAAGACTAGCGACTAGGTGGATTATTCAGGGCCTAGGCAAGATCTATGTGTTAGCAAATTTTTTATTTATTTTATATATTTTATACATTTATGTGATATATTTTAGTTTTTAAGTTTAATTATAAAATTATTATGATGAGTTATCAAAATTATATATACAAAAAAAAATTAGAAAAATTTCTAGATTTATAATAATATTTCTGCTTAATTTAGCATATTTAGACAAATTTTGATCGATTTAAACCGATTTAGAACAGTTTATATCAATTCGAATAGTATAAATCAATATAAATCAGATTTTAAGAAAATTTCGGATAGGAAGTAGACTGGTTTTTAGAACTTTGATTTAGACAGAGATAATTTAGAGATTTAATGTAGAATAGCACGATTAGAAATTGTGAAAATAATTAAACAAGCGATCAGATAGTTAGCAACTTAGCATGCCACACAGCCGTAGGTAGTTTACTACATAATTATTGCATATGATTATAAATTTTATGCATTATATATAAAAGTTTCCCTCCTGAACAGAAAATAAGAATAACAATCGTTTCTATGGATTTTTAGTCATGTTTTAAGACTTGTGACAAGCGAAACTAACATATGCGAAAGGACAAAAAACCTTAAATCGATGAAGAACAAAATATGGCAGAAACCTCGACTGCGGTTTAGCTCCTAATCAATAATGGCCAGCCCGGCCCAAGTAGGTAGCAGATGTTTTACATGCCCATGAAAACCCATAATCAAATTGTTTTTTTAATAAGTAAAACTAGAGCTTGACCCGCGCGCCTGCGCAGGTATTAGTTTTTATGTATTTATACATTGATATTTGTTTTTCATGATTAGTGCAATATATTTTAGATATGTCTACATATAACTAATTGTATTCAAAAGATCCAGATCGAACCGGATAATATGATTATTTTTGGTTCAAATATCTAAATCATTTTCAAATACATTCGTTATTTGAATATTTTTACTTTTCTGTATATCAGAACCAAATTCATACAGATCCGGGAGATCCAACTTGAATCTCACACTTATATCCAACTATGGCCTAATTTCAAAACCCAAAAAATCTATACTCGAAAAACGATCCGTACCTAAATGGGTACCCGAATATCTATGCCTAACAGATTTCGTAAAAAAATAAATATATGTATAGATATATATTTATGTGTTTGGCTAAATTAAATGAAATAGAAAATTTTTTATTTAGTAATATTTTTACAATATTAATAATAATCAATATATGAATATCGATTTGTTTAGATAAGTTTTGGAATTGTAATTAGTTAATTTAAATTAAATTTAAAATGCAGTGGTAGAATCCGTAAATAAAAAGAAATACAAAAGGAAGTACCTAAAAAGATATTTCAAAACCCAAAAAATCTTTACCCGAAAGAAACAACCCGTACTTAAATGGGTACCCGAATGTCTATGCCTAACTGATTCCGTAAACAAATAAAAAATTTATTTTAATGTGTTTGGCTAAATTAAATGAAATAGAAATTTTTTTTTAGTAATATTTGTACAATATTAATAATGATCAATATATGAATATCGATTTGTTTAGATAAGTTTTGGAATTATAATTAATTAATTTAAATTAATTTTAAATGTAGTGGTAGAATCTGTAAATAAAAGAAATACAAAAATAAATACCTAATTTATTATAAATGCAATGACTAAATGTGTAAATAAAAGAAAATACATATACTGCTATCCAAGTTTCCAAACAATTCTTATATAACATTGTCATCCATGTTTCCAAACAAACCATCTTTTTAAACTGCAAGTCATGTTTCCAAACAAACCTAATTTGTACTTCAGTTTTAATAATAGAGATGATTAAAACAAAATCGCTTAATCACGGATTATGTGTGTGTTGAAGTGGCTCGTTGGTAACAGAGCATGGGCCTAATGAGAAGTATTAACATTTTGTACAAAAATAATTTTAGGGGGTGTGAGTGGAAATTAGATTTATAATGACTCATAGAATTTTCAAGTCTAGTGTTATTAGTTTGTAGATTCACACATTCTCATTAAAATCTAGTGTTATTGGTTTGGTGATTCTATAATTCTATACAAAATCATTTGTTATTCAAAAAGTTTAGATTTTAATGATTCTACAAATCTATTAAAATAAGTGTTACTCGGAGTTGAATTTTTAACATTTTAACTCACAAAACATGATTTTGAAAATACTACATGTTTTTCTTGAATTCTTAGAATCACTACATTACTTTATTTTTATAGATTTTCACAATATACAAAATTCTCTATAACTCTTTCCAAATTTAACAAATCTCTTAACTTTTAAAATCAACAAACTTTATAAAAATCTAAGTCTCACAAACACCCTAATCTTCATTTCCGGAATGAAATATAACTCTACAGCTATACGCAGTGGCGGACCCAGCAATTAAATTAACCTGTGTCATAATATTTTGTTTCAAAAAAGATCACAATAAAAAAAGAAATATGGAGCATCGAACTTGAGTTTACTTGGGTTTAGGGGTGTCAATCCCTTAGCATTTACCATCTGGACTGATGATTCTACTTGAGTCTTTTTGCAAAAAACATTGTTTTTATCTTTTAACCTGTGTCAACTGACACACCCAATCCTTTACTGGGTCCGCCTCTGGCTATAAGCAACAGAAACTAAAAATGAGTATTTGTTTCTATTATGCGGTATGAGAAAATGATTTCAAAATTTTGACATTCACATAATAATTTAATTCAAAATATCAGTCAACTATTACTGGCAAATAATTTTTTTTTTTTTGAAACACATATTATCTATTACTTAATTCTGAATTTTAATGTGCAAATTTAAAATTCCTATGGTTTAACTTTGATTTTTGTTTCATATTAATATTCTTTTATTATATTTTAGATTTTCTTAAATAAGGGCTTCTCTTTTATAATGTTTCCAATTATCTATAAAATTACAATAATGTTGAAATAAATTTATAATCTATACAATAATCTAGAATGCTAATTGACATTTTAAAAAAAACACAATGATTCACCAAAAAGCTAATATTAAAAGAAAATTATTATCTTTTTAAAAAATTGTTAAAATACATCTCCTCAAAAACTGATCTCCTTCATCCTCGACATCATTTTCTGGTTACGCCTGAACAGTCTTCCACAATACGGTGTCGTCCTAATGCTTCTCCCTCTCCGATCTCAGACATCTCCTCCTTTCATCATCGCTTCAAAGGTAAACCATTTGTTCCACCAATGCACTCTCGTTTACAGTTGTTGATGAAACAAACAAGAAACAGAACCAATCTCACGACCAATCTTGTTTCCCTTTAGGGTTGTGATTAATCATTCCGACAAGAAAAAAAAAAAGACAAAGATTGCATCTTTGTAATAAAAAGAGATCCGAAAATGTTGAACAAGATCATGAAACTGGGCGGGAAGAAATTCAGCAAATCAGATCAAGACAACACCTCCGGCGTCAACACCGTCGTCCGCAGCAGCCGCCCCACAACCGCCGCCGCGCCTCCATCGTCAACCGGCGAATCACAATCCGCCGCTCCGTCGCCTTCGCAGACACCAAACCACCCAATGTTCACAGCACCACCTTCCCTCGAAGTGCTTCCACTGCTAAAAGACGTCTCCTCCTCGGATCGTCCTCTCCTCTTCATGAAGAAGGCTCACATGTGCTCTTGCCAATGCGACTTCTCAGACTCACTGATCATGCCGCGCGAGAAAGAGATCAAGAGGCAGACGCTTCTCGAGCTCGTCGACTTCCTCCACTCCTCCTCAGGCAAAGTGAACGAGACGATGCAGAGCGAGCTTATACGCATGGTCTCGGCGAACATGTTCAGGTGTCTCCCGCCCGCGCATTACGAGAACACCGGAGCTCCTCCTGAAGGTAACGATCCCGAGGAGGAGGAGCCTTATCTTGAGCCATGGTGGCCTCATCTGCAGCTTGTTTACGAGCTTCTCCTGCGTTACGTTGTGTCTTCCGAGATAGAGCCCAAGACTGCTAAGAAGTTCATCAACCACACCTTTGTCTCGAGGCTGCTCGATCTGTTCGACTCCGAGGATCCTAGGGAGAGGGAGTACTTGAAAACTGTCCTTCACAGGATCTACGGGAAGTTCATCTTCCACCGTCCTTTCATCAGGTGCTCCATTTACAACATCTTCTACAAGTACTTGTATGAGACTGAGAGGTGTGTTGGAATCGGAGAGTTGCTGGAGATTCTCGGGAGTGTGATCAATGGGTTCACAGTACCGATGAGAGAGGAGCATGTACTGTATCTTGTGAAGGCCATTTTGCCGCTGCACAAGTCGAAAGGCATCTCCATTTTCCACCAGCAGTTGTCGTATTGCGTGGTGCAGTTTGTGGAGAAAGATTACAAGTTGGCTGATACTGTGATCCGTGGGCTGTTGAAGTACTGGCCGCTTACGAATTGTAATAAGGAGGTTCTGTTCTTGGGAGAGCTTGAAGAGGTTTTGGATGTTACAGAGCCTTCAGAGTTTCAGCATTGTGTTGTTCCTCTTTTTAGACAGATTGGGAAGTGTCTTAACAGCGCAAACTTCCAGGTTCGTTTCTCTCAAACCTTTGTTGTATGTTTGTTTTGTCCTTTCGATTGTGATGTGTGTTGATTAAGAGAGGTGTAGGTTGCAGAGAGAGCTCTTTTCTTGTGGAACAATGAGCATATCGTAGGCTTGATTGCTGAGAACAAAGATATGATCTTTCCGATAATCTTTGAAGCGTTGGAGAGGAACATGAAAGGACATTGGAACCAAGCGGTGCATGGTTTGTCTGAGAACGTTAGGAGAATGTTTATGGAGATGGACAATGAGCTGTTTGAAGAGTGCGAGAAGCGACATCTGGAGAACGAAGCTAAGGCTTGTGAGTTGTTGGAACAAAGAGAGATGACATGGAAGAGACTTGAAGAGGCTGCTTCTTTAGCTGCAAACTGAAAGGACCATCTGATGATGAATTTTAGCTATTCTTCCTTGAGTATTTTTTTTTTCCTGTAGAAACTCTCTAATAATTTGTTTGTTCTTTGATTCTTTTAGTTTTGTTCTCTTGTAAAATGGCGACCAGGAATATGAATCCACATGTCGCTGATCAGATTATGTCATAGAAGATAAGTTTAGTGCTGTTTATTTCAGCTTCTCTAAAACTTGGTAGCAATTAACTAAGTGATTTACAAGGACAGACGACGATGACTATGTTTATTTAACTACTCTTAGATCAATGTTTTAAAGGCATTGGATGATGAACCAATACTACATACCATAATATGATGGTTCCGTCCTGTTAAAAAGAGTGAAAACCAACATATCCTAGAAGATTTGAGCCATGTTTCACAGCGTGATCATTTGTACCTGAACTCAGAGAAAAAAAAAAATCCGTCTGATCCGATCTAGTAGTATCCCGACCCAAACCGAATAGGTATTTATTTGCGCAAAATCTAAAGATCCATAAAAAAAACTCAAATATATGAATTAATATATATTTGAAATCTAAATAAGTAACTTAAAACTCAACTAGATCATGACCGCAACAGCTCGAATTTTTATTATTGATTAGATAAAATTTATAAATTAATAAACGTTTTTAATGATTGAATGTTGTTTAGTGTTAAGAAAGAGTTTAGTTGCATAATATTTATTTTATACGATTTAATTAATAATATTACTATTTTAATCATTAGATAATATATATTTTAACATTTTCATAACTATTATTCATTTTCAATATATCTTCAGGTAATAATACATGTATAAGATATTATTTATTTTTTAGTTATTTCAACTTTTTCGTTATGATTTTTTAATAAAACCTCAGTAGTATATGTATTAGATATTATTTATATATATTTTGATAATTTTTTAATTTTGATGTCAATTTATTGTATTTTATTTATATACAGTATTTAATTTAGTATGAAATTTAATTAAAAAAATTATTTATGAAAATATAAATTAATTAATTCATTATTTTAATTGATTTGATATTGATTGAAATTATTTTATAATATCTAAACCTGCAAAATACTTATTTTTTATTTTTTCATAAATTATTTGAATGTTTTAGTCAATTTTTAGTTTATCAAATAATTGGAAAGAAAATTAGTTAAAAATTTATTAAAAAATGTGACAAATGTTTTACATTGTTTGGACACAAAATTAATTATTGTGCTGTTTGAAAACATAGATAGTAATATACTATTGTTTCCATAATTACTTTATAATCGAGTGTGTATTTAATTTAAAATCCTACAAAGGATAGTTGTGTCTAAGAGAATGTTTTATATTTTAATAAGAGAGATTTCATATTTATTTTGATATAATATCTAAAAATATTCAAATTTGAAGTATTATTAATTGAATCTGAAATGAGTTTGAAACTTTGAATCCAAAATATATCTCATACAGAATTACAAAAATTATTCGACCCAAACATATATAAACTCCGAATGGGACATATGAGGTGTAACTCGAAAACCCTATCCAAACCCAAACGCCTGGGTCTAACATTCAACAAAGCAATACACACTTTATTTCCACACAACACTTTTTTAAGGTCAGTGTGGTGAAAGGAGAAAAGGTATTGGACACAATAAGATAGTGGTGTAAGAGAAAGATGAAAAGGTTAACAACTTGATGAAACGCTGCATTTGATTTGATGAGACTGGGTTTTCTTTAAAAATTGCCTTCGCATTCCCATTTTGGTTTTGTAATCTTGTGAACACAAACGAATAAAATAATAATGAGCCACCCATGTTACACCAAAAGAACCAATCAATTGGACGGTCCGAATCCTATTAAGTTATCCTTGTGGTCTACCACAATAATAGAGTTGATGTCGACAAAACACAAATCATTAACAAAGACAACAACAATAACGTTAAACGTGGTCGAGGCGGTGCATTGTTTCCGAATATCATCCCGAAGAAATTGTTGTCACTATTGCTGCTGCTTCCTCTTGACGTACCACCTATAGCGCCCGTCCCTCCAGCGCCGCCGCCTCCATAACCAGAATAAGAATCGCCGCTCTGACCTTGATCATCCCTGCTCACCCCAAAAATCATTAGAATATGTTTTGCCTAAAAAATCGACCATGTTATGATAAAAAAGTCAAATGATGCATTAATGCGATTTAAAAGGTATAATGGATCCATTAAAAGTGGAATCATCTTTTTCTTCTTAAGGGTCCCATCTCTCTTAACTACATTTCCATGATAATTACATCATAACACCCAAAAATTTCTTGACTTTTTGCGTATTATAAAAGGACTATTAAAATGTAGATGCATCATCAATCATACATATCTTAATTAAAATTTTAAAATATGACAGACATTTCCCTAAATTGACAAAAAAACTTGAAAGAGTATAGTCTAAAAATAATTCAGACACTAGTCAAGTTGGTCGGTTCTCCAGGCAGACGATCACGTGCATCGTCTACTTAAGTTCTGGAATACTGCCAAATATCTAACGTCTGAAATGATATTCACTTTAATTTTCCAAAACTATGAGTTGGTTAGATTCTTTATAATTAAATCCAAATGATATTTTATCTTATAAATAATCAAGATGATTTTTTATTTCTTAATTGACTCGATATAATTTTAATAAACTGGCTTTTTGAAAAGATCACAAACAAACTCGACTTACAAAAATCTTTAGAGCATGATTATTTATAACATACACACTAGACTCTAAGTGTGACTGGTAGATAGTGGAGTAAATAGGAGTAAAAAAAATAGAGTAAATGGAAAGGAAGATAAAAGAATAAATAAGTAAAAAAGAAAACGTTGACAAAAAAAAAAAAAAGTAAAAAAGAAAACAGTAAGCAGCGTAACTTATTTTCTCTGGAAAAACAGTGTCTGACTGTATTGCAGGTATAGCGCAACAAAACTGGAGTAAAAGAATTTAACGTCCGTTTACTCTCCTTTTTCACCAATCAGGTAGAAAACAAGTACAAGATTTTAACGCCCATTTACTCTACTTTACACTGTTTATGAGACACAATTTTACTCTACATAAATGTAGTTAAACTCGGCGAGATAAATATTTTCATTTTTTTTTCTTCCTTATTTTTTCTCTCTCATTTACTCTCACTTACGCCACATGTTACCAATCACACTCACAGTGAGATAAAAAAGTAGCCTATTTACCCTTTTTTAAACAGTAACGAGCGCAAACAAAGATAACTTTTATTTTACCTGATTGGTAAAACATGAGCTGAACGTGGAGTAAATAGTCTTATCGCTAAAAGTGTGACTCTATTGATGACATTCAGTCAGACGCTTAAGAAAGAACTAAACTAAACACACAACAACAACAACAAAAGAAAAAAAAAAATACAGGTTCTTCAGTTCCTTAACTCGATGATGTTAGCAAATCATGCCCTAAACACGCGGTTTCACAGCTAATCTAATTAGTAACATTAAACATGGACATGAATGATGATCATGCACTTCACAATGTTTGGTATTTTCTGGTATTTTTCAAAGACCAAGCAAAAACACAATCATAAAAGTGAAAAAGTACCTGGGACCGCCGAAAACGCCAGCGTTTTGAGTGAGCTGGTCTACGAGAGCCGCAGCTTTAGGCTCAACACTCGAAGCTTTAGAGTACAGTGTGCTCACTCCTTCACCAGACGCCACAAAGAAAGCTCCGTTCTCCATCAAATCTCCTTCTGTTCTCCAGTTCCAATTCGCCCACTCACCATCGTCTGTCGAATCCACTCGCTTCGTCACCTGCTTCAACCAAAAAATCCCTCACAATCAGCTATATGTGCTTCACGCGCTACCGTGGAGCGTGGTATTAAAAAGAGTATTAAAAAGAGTGATGAAGAAGAAGAAAAGTGTGTGGACAGAGAGAAGCAGCCCACATGGCTGTCATACACTAATATTATACACATACCATCACTGTCTCACTACTCCTAGACCCAAAGCTTATAAAAATAAGATTCTTTTCATTCTTTTACCGTCTACACAATGGCACAATGCTGTTTCTTTTTTTTTGTCAACGGCACAATGCTGTTTCATTAAATAAAATTTTAAATATTGAAAGTATAAGATATTTTCATATACTTTTCACACCTAGCAGAAAGATTAACAACTGTCCATGTGAAAGATGAACTGGATTCAAAGGACCATCTTTACTAGCCAAAATGGACCAATGAGAACTCCTCATTACTCAATTGCAAAAAGAAAACTTAACTGGTAACAAGATCCTCCTAAAGTGATGCCAAAAAAAAAAAAGATCCTCCTAAAATCTCTCCATAAAACTAACTAAAACCCTAAAATGTTCAGAAACGATTAATCAAAAGCTACTCAAAATAATAAAAAAAGGAAAGATTTTGTTTTGTAAAATAAAAGGAAAGATCTTTCTATATGGTAATACAAAAACTTGTAATCAAAATCAAAGTCCATAGTAAAATTAAAATAGCCTAAAATCTCAAGCAAAGCTACTCAAAATAACCAAAAAAGGAAAGATCTTTCGATATGAGCAATCCAAAAACTTGTAATCAAAATCAAAGTCTAGTAAAACAGCCTAAAATCTCTATAACTAAAACCCTTCAAATTTCTGAAACATTTAAGCAAAAGCTACTCAAAATGACCAAAAAAGGAAAGATCTTTCGATATGGGTAACTCTAAAACTTTAAAAATCACCAAAGTTGACAAAGTTTACCTCTTTGGCGCTAGGATCAGAAGGAGCAGAGTAACGATTCCCTTGACTGTTAATAGTGGGATTACCACTACCACCAATAGCATACATCTTCCACGAAGTAAAATCATTATTCACGACATGAATATACCCTCTCCGACACCTGGGCATCCTCTGAACAAGCCCCTGTCCGAAATGATTAAACGCAATCGTCACCTGCATCCCCGTATCCAGCACGTACTTATCATCATGACCCAACAGCATCACCTCATCATGATGAGTGAAGTAATTATTCGATATCGTAATCGCCGTCGAGCCCAACACCACATCGATAAGCCCATCGGTGCAATGACTCAAGGAGCAGTGGTCGACCCAGATCTTCTGAGATCCGAAGATAGAGATCCCGTCGCCGTCGGATCTACCTCTCCTCCCGACTTTCGTGGGCGACGCGGCGACGACGGCGCCTCCGGAAGGTTTACAGTCGTAGATGTGGATGTTGTGGATGATGACGTGCTGCACGTACTGGATGGTTAGGCAGCCGTTGCCGGTGACGTGGACGGCGGCGCCGCGGCCGTCGATGGTCTTGTAGCTGTTGATGATGAGTTCTTGTTTTAAGCGGATGAACATGTTGGAGGAGAAGACGATCCAGAGGGGCTCTTCTTGGATGACGGCGTGACGGAGTGTTCCCGGAGTTGGGTTGGCGGGGTTGTTGTCGGAAGAGTCTGTGACGACGTAGATCCGGCCGTTTTTGCCGCCGAGGGTGCCGGAGCCGAAGCCGATAGAGCAGTCGGCGAGTCTTTGGCGGTTGGAGGACCAGTCGGAGGAGTCGCAGCGCCAGCAGTCGTCGATTGGGTTTCCGGTGCCGCAAGTGGAGGAGGAGGAGGAGGTGAGTTGTCTCCGTGAGAGGGATGCATTGATTGTACTGTGGGAAATGGAGGGAGAAGAAGAGAGTTTTGTTTATTTTCGAGGAAAATGTGGAGATTAGAGAGAGAGAGAGAGAGAGAAAGGATGTTGTTTTTTACCTTGTGACGTGGAGAGCGACGGAGTCAGGAGAAGGGTGTTGGTGAGGGAGAGTGAGGTTTAGTGGTTTAGTAGCTTCGAGAAGTGTGAAGAAGAAGAGGCAGAGCAGGAGAATGGAGATGGAGAAGTGAGGAGGATGCATCGTTAATGGCGGATTGAGTAGTACTTGCAGTGTGTTGAAAGTGTCAAAAGAAGAAGAATGTTGGTTGAGAAATGTGAGGAAGGAGAAGCAGAGAAGGATTTGGAATCCACATGAGAGAGAGAGAGAGAGAGAGAGCTACGAAGAAGAAGAAGATGTTCTCTCTCCTCTCTTTTTTTTTTCTTGCTTCTGCTGACTGCTGGAGACAGTGGATGGATAAAATGGGTCTTCGCTTGAGCTTTTTATTCTGTTTCGAGTTTTGAGCTTTCACTTTGTAACTAAGCCTGTACTCATATTGGGCCAATGGGCTTTAGTGGTTTATTATATTATATCCTTCGCATTATGTAGGTGTGTTTTAAAAATTAGATCAGTGCCCGGTTTTGTTCGGTTCAGCAAACTCGCACCAATCGGTTCAACAAACATCAACTAAATAAACTAAAATGAAAAACTCGATTATTGTCCTTAACTACAGTCTACAACCGAATATTTTCCAAATAATTTTTGCATTTCACTTAATTAGCCTAATAAATTGAGATTAAATATATTGGTTTAGCTAAAATATATTGGTTTATTTTTACAAAAATAGCTTTTAAAACGGAGTTTTGAGAATAGTGTTTCGATTTTAAAAAATAAAAAAAAAATATTAAAAAAAAAATTAAAAAAAATAATTATTTTATTATTTTTATCATTGAAAACTATTTTTGTAACAAAAATTTAAAAATGACTATCAAAAAAATTGTTTTAATAATATATACCGGAAACAAAATCGAATAACTCGAGTTCCGAACATAATCTCATATAAAAAAAAGTTCCGAACAGAATCAAAATATAATTCGGTTCAATTAGATATCATTTCCATAAGAACGAAAAATATAATATAAACCGGAAAAAACCGAAGCTTTTCTTGGTGCTCTCTCGGCGATTTGTGTCCTCTGTCACGGAGTTCGGTTAAGACTTTTGAGCCATCACTTGATAACCTACAGGCTTAGTTCTGTTTGGAAACAAGTTTTATCATATCCCCCTCTCGCGTTACGTATGTGTGGCTAATAAATCATTACTCTTTTCAATTTCCACAATTCCAAATCCGGAAAAAAATGGCTCTCCGATCTATCAAAACGCCGTCTGTAACTCCAACCGCCGCCGTCTCCTCCTCAGTTATCAACAAACCACAGTCTCACAGATTCGTCTCCAAACCGTCGGCATCACTCGCCGTCCACAACCTCCACCAACCGATCTCCATCACCCGTTCGAATCTCCTACCCAAACTCAAACCATCATCTCCCGCCGCGAAGTTCCGGTGCTCGGCGTCGGCGGCGCTCACGCCGCAGCTGAGAGATACGCTGGAGAAGCTGGTGAACTCGGAGAAAGTCGTGTTGTTCATGAAAGGAACGAGAGATTTCCCGATGTGCGGATTCTCGAACACGGTGGTGCAGATCCTGAAGAATCTGAACGTGCCTTTCGAAGACGTGAACATTCTGGAGAACGAGATGCTGAGGCAAGGGCTGAAAGAGTACTCCAATTGGCCCACGTTTCCTCAGCTCTACATCGGCGGCGAGTTCTTCGGTGGTTGTGACATCACTCTCGAGGCGTTTCAGAGTGGGGAGTTGCAGGAGGTGGTTGAAAGAGCTATTTGTTCTTGAAGCTGATTGGTACTTTGTATTTGGTTTGGTTGTTGATGCTTGGATTTGGGTTTTGTAATGATGTTATTAATTATCTCTTATGTCCTGAACCAAAGGCTTCTATGATGGAAGCACTATGTGCATGGAACTCTTGGCATTACAAAAGTCTTCTTGATGTCTTAAGAGTTTATGGTTGGTGGTAACGTAAGAGACATATTGTATGATGGAACTAGCTATAGGACAATAGTACCGTTATGTGCCTGAAACTCTGTACTTTTCAAGTCTTAAGTGAGTCTCCTTGTTGATTTGATCCTTTTTATGTGTTCTTTTATTTTCTTTCATTCTTATGATTTGCATTCAATCTGTGAAGATTCCAGTAAGTTCGTGAGTAGTATTATATTATACATTTATTATCTGACTATAGGAGAGGAGAGTCATGGGTTGTTGTGTGTGCTCATTCTTGAAGATGGGTCTGAAATGAGAAACCAAGTTTAAGAGACGTAGTTCCAAGGATTCTTACCAAATTCACTAGTATCTGAAAATTTCCTGATAGGTTGCTTGCTTGCTGGTATGTGCTTTGAAACAAATGATCAGGCTAGGTCTTTACAATCACTCTACTTTAGTGCATGGCCTACAGAAACGATGGTCATATGCACAACCACTCTCTACTTTAGTGATGATCATGTGCACAATGATCCTTAGGTAACAACATTTCTCAATCTAATCTTGTTCAAAATCCCTCCTTGATGTTGCTTGCGTTGATCTTTTCAAAAGACTACACTTTCCGATATTTAAACTCCAATTTTTTTAAAAAAAAATCTGTCTGGTTAGAAAAGATATTTTAAACCAGTTGGTGCATACTGGGTTGTAAGGGAAGACCACGATTTTTCTTGGCGCTCTAAATTTTTTAACCTTTGCAGTGGATAAATGGCAAAAAGGTAATTATGTGGATTCGGTCTGTGTCTGAACCACACAGAGCAGATAGAGATATCTACGAGAGACAGAACAAGAGATAGAGAATCCACGTGGCCCAATGAAAAAGCCACGCGGGCTCTCTCTACCCAATCACAATCTGAGTTTAGATTCGCTTCTCTCAAAACCTTACTTATACGATCACTCTTACACACTGACAACATCCAAAACACCTCTCTCTCGTTCACATCTTTCTTCTTTGTGGTAAACAGAAAGGGAGTTAGAGAGAGAGAACAATGGCGTCGAACTCGCTCATGAGCTGCGGCATCGCCGCCGTCTACCCTTCTCTTCTTTCTTCTTCAAAGTCTAAGTTCGTCTCCGCCGGAGTTCCTCTCCCCAACGCCGGGAACGTTGGCCGTGTCAGAATGGCTGCTCACTGGATGCCCGGCGAGCCAAGACCAGCTTACCTCGACGGTTCTGCTCCTGGGTACGCAAATCACATCTCTCAACTCTGTTAGATGTGTGTCAAAAAGAAAATGAAATCACTTTTGATGCTTATATATTGGCTTTGACTGCATCATTAGAAGGCTGTTTCAAGCTTCAGTCTTTAAGTTACCTTATGCTTCACGTTTCAGAAATTAGTCTCCTTTACTCTGTTTCTTGCGTACTACGAAACCCTTTATATGAGTCTCTAGAGAGAGAGAAATGAATGAAACCCTTTAGATCTCTCAACTCAGTGAGATGATCATATTTGGGTTTTGACTGAAACATTCGTACTACGAAACCTTTTAGATGTGTGTCTAGAGAGAGAAATGATTGAAACCCTTTTTGATGACATAAAGGCTCTGACTTTAAGATTGGTGGCAGTTTTGATAAGTTTCAGTTTTTGAGCTAACGTGTTACAAATATGTGCAGGGACTTTGGGTTTGACCCACTTGGACTTGGAGAGGTTCCAGAGAACCTTGAGAGGTACAAAGAATCAGAGCTCATCCACTGTAGATGGGCTATGCTCGCTGTTGTAAGTTTCAATATTTACTTCAATATCCAACCTTTTAGTATTTTTTTTCTTGAAAGTTTTGATCTAATGAAAAAAATGGCTTTATGATTGTAGCCAGGGATTTTGGTACCAGAGGCTTTGGGATATGGGAACTGGGTTAAGGCTCAGGAATGGGCAGCAGTACCTGGAGGACAAGCCACTTACTTGGGGAACCCAGTCCCTTGGGGTACTTTGCCCACAATCTTGGCTATAGAGTTCTTAGCTATTGCCTTTGTTGAGCACCAAAGGAGTATGGAGAAGGACCCTGAGAAAAAAAAGTACCCGGGAGGTGCATTTGACCCTCTCGGATACTCCAAAGACCCAAAGAAGTTCGAGGAGTTGAAAGTTAAAGAGATCAAGAACGGTAAACAAACACACGCACATCTTGCCTTTCTTGATCATTTTTAGTAAAATGTATATCTAATGTTATGTGTTGTTTTTGTTGGGTGTGTCAGGGCGGCTTGCACTGTTGGCGTTTGTAGGCTTCTGTGTGCAACAATCGGCCTACCCAGGCACAGGACCATTGGAGAACTTGGCTACTCACTTGGCCGATCCATGGCACAAAAACATTGGCGATATTGTTATCCCTTTGAACTGATGACTTGTAAAAAAGATAGTAATATATCCTATGAGCTTTGTGTATCAAAACTCTGTGTTATGAAAGACACATTGTGAAACCTGCGTTTTGTTGAATTCTATGTGATTAAAACCTTTTGAATCAGTTTAGGAACTCAAATGTGGTTGTGGTATTAACTAGTAATATCAGATTCCTGATGCTTCTTTGAAACGAAGTTTGCATCATTAAGATCTTTGCAACCCAATGAAAGGAAAAATTGAGGTCGGTTATCTACATCATATAAAAGTTGTCAGACTTTGAGATACAATAGTCAATCACGTATTATCAACTCCATGCTAGAAGAAAATTGGTAGTTGTTGATAGTCAATAGTCTCTGAGTTTTCTTTATACCTGACATGATGAATACACTATTTCTGTTATACCAATTTAGATCTAGAAGAACCACACGAGCTATATTTTACCTAATCTATATTTTAGTTTAAGTTTTTAATATTTTGATGTTGACTGCTTGTAAAACAAGGTACTCTATGATCTTTACTTTGTTATATATCAACCAAAACAATACGATCTAATTTCGTAGAACAAAGAAATATAGAGTTAAAAACAAGGAAATGAAAATTGAATTATATCTTTTTTTTTAATTCAAAATTTTATAATCTTTTGTAACGGAACTCATCGTGGATTACAAAAGCCGGCAGAAAATAGTAATATCTCCGGAAGCAATAGCTCAAAAGAGGGAGATAATAACAATGAGGTAGGATAATACGAAAAAAAAACATTAGAAAGCCACATGTACTAAAGTTGGAACTGATGGACTGATCATAACTCGCAGTCAAGCCCAACCCTGAAGGTACACCACCAAGTCAAAACAAGCGCACCATCAGGACAAGCATGTGCGAGGATAAACTTACATCAACACCAGAGACTGTTGTAAACCGGAGCCAAGGAAGAACTAAATCAAAATTAAACACCTAGGCTCAAGGACACAAGAACTTTGAAATGCTAACAGAAAACGCATTAAATAAATTATATTACAACATGTGACAAAATTTCATAAGTTCTCTTCCTATATAGTTTTTTTTTTTTTTTTACAAACTCTTCCTATATAGTTGATCTTTCCTAATCACATACACGTAGGATTGTGAAAGAAAGTTCTGCTACATTATTTGTTTTATCGTATACCCGTGGGGCTTGCTTCAATTTTCTCTCATTGACCCAGCCCAACATAGATCTACTAGATTATAGTTGATATAAATTCATTGTTGCTCATTTAACCAACAAAGTAAACAATTAAATTAATTTAATTTCTATTTTGGTTATTATTTTTATTTAGTTTAATGATATAATAGAATAAAAATGAGTTAACTGTATTTGTATTTATAGAATAAATTGTTTCTTTTTTTTGTTCATCGCTCTATTTTTCAATTTAAAAATAATATACTATTGAAGCAAACTTCAACTCTATTATAAAGTTATTCTATTTTAAAGCAAAAAATAGAATCAACCATTAGAAATAATGACAAAAATTCCCCCCAATTCCTCAAACAACTCTAGAAAAAGGGTGTCTTCACAGCTATTTCCTTCCCATCGTAAAGCTTTTCCTAAAGACATCATAGTTGCAGTTGCAGGCAATGATATAAAGAACAAGAAACACCAAAGCTAAGAATAGCCAATCGAGATAACCAAATCTTTTAGCTAAAAGACCGATCCTTACTCGACCAGGGGTCTTGTGTGAACATACACTCGTTTTTGTATCTCTATGCTGTTGCCTCTCTTCAGAAGCTTCCATGGAACCTTGTGACGTCTTCGATACTAGAGATTTTGATCTATTTGAAATCCTTGGTTACAGATCTCACGTATATATCTGTCTGATTCAAGAAGTGTTCGTGGTGATAAACTACTTTAGAAATTATTACTAGATCTTCACAAACTAATTTATTTCTGTTTTGAAAACTAAGAGCCAAATATTCTGTATCTTGATCTGTCTCGAAAATGAAAATAAAAATATAGAAAATATTTTATTTTCTCTGCAGGGTTCATGTCCTAATAGTGGTTATAATAGCTAAAGCAACAAAGAGCTTGTTGCTCTATTCACTGGACATCTTCTCTCCAGCCAAGTCTTCAACAGTAAGGCTAAGAGAATCCATGGATCCTTTCTTGAACTCTTCCCCTTGAGCAGCAAGAAACTCCTCCACGCTCCCCGGCTCTCCAAACCAACCACGACGGTCTGCAATCAAATGTAGATTATCACACCCTTCACACCGTACAACCACAACTCCCTTCTCGTATGACTCTCTGCTCGCCATCTTCATTGATCGTGTCTCACAGACCTTGCAAGTAAAGACCATCATGAAGTCATGCCTCGGGTTTATTTTCAACTGGGACTTGTACTTCACAATCAGTTCCTCAGAGGCCGTTGCAGGGGAGGTATAGGGAGCCTTGGAAAGTTCAACAGCAGAGTTTGAAGAGTTGCAGCAGCCATTGGTTGCTGCAGTTTCACTAAAGTGCCTCTGTAGTAATCCCCCATAAGCATAATCTCTGCTCAAGAGTGACTTTGATTGCGCAAGCTTGCCTGCTAAGATCATTTTTTAAAATGAGACGGCCATTGTTACTAGCAGCTAAAACAGTCAGTGCACAACAACAGGCAAGCAGAGGAAACTCCAAGGTAAGAGATCTCAGAACAACTTTTGCACATCAGAACAACTATTACTCCTTATGAAACAGAGTAAATACGATGATAGCGGCTAGTCGGGTGAGAAGATTGTGACAGTTACGCAGCTTGGAGATAAAGAAAAAAATGATACCTTGAAACAGAGGAACACGAGGTTGTTGGTTAGTGAGGTAGACAGACAAAGCTCGTTTCAAACTAAGAAACCTAGCGGCCATTTATGAGAGATCCTGTTTGTAATCTTCGGCGAGAAGTTGAGAACAGAGAGGAACGGAACTTAAAGCTTCTAATTTCGTGAAATTTAGGAAATGGGTTTAAGGAAAAACCTAAACTTTATTAGATCAGTTTTTGTTGTGGTCAAAACCGATTTTTTTTTTTCTTTTTTTTTTCTTTTCTTTTAGTTCTTTTTGTAATTATTTTCCCACTGATAAATATTTAACTTTTTTTTTTAATTTTCAATGATTCATCCCGAGTTCTAACCCCCACTTCAATGTAATTGACAAAAAAGATTTTTAATAATTAATATTTTAAATCGTAATAGACACCTCAACAATACGTAAGCTTCCATTAATTACATGTCATTATCTTTCAACATTTGACTAACGGAAAATATGTCAATATTATTAGTTTGTGTATAAAATTTAAAATAAATATATTTTGATGTATGTTTTAGCACATGTCTATCAGTGTATGTATTGATCGGGATCGTAGCTCTTTATACTCTCAAGTGGAAAGTTGATCATCCGAAATTCAGCAAACTAATAAAATAGAGCAATATAAAGTTAAGAAGTAGACATAGATATAAGAGAAGTAGCATTTCAAAGTTGGCCCACAAGTCACATTCAAACCCTCACTTCACCAAGCAAGAATTCGATACTACAGTCTACATGCCACTAGCTAGGTTCCAACACAATACATAAAAGCCGCTATTTATTTTCTTCTCTTTGCTAATTGAGTAAATCCAAATTTAAACGTGAGACTGGCTCCTGAAGGACCCGAGAGCCTTCACCGCACCAGCCCTCAACACAAACTGATGGTAGAAAGCCGCAAGGGCTGCACCCGCAAACGGACCAACCCAAAATATCCACTGTAAAGAAAAAGGAGAAAACGTTAATAAAATCTTGTCAAAGAAAATAAGATCAAAGAGGAAGAAATAAAATATTATAGATTGTAACACGAACATGATGGTCCCAAGCTTGGTCCTTGTTGTAGATGATTGCAGCTCCAAGACTTCTTGCTGGGTTAATGCCAGTGCCCGTGATTGGGATTGTAGCTAAGTGAACAATGAATACCGCAAATCCAATTGGTAATGGAGCCAATACCTTCAGTTACCACATCATCAACAATAACAAAAGATACATGTTACTAAATCACGAGACAGGTAGTGTAGACTCCAAATATTATTAATATAGTTATGTTTGTGTCTCAAAGTTTTAGAGAAGGATACGTGGTTGCAAATGGACCTTGGGACCATTTTCAAAGAAAAGGACATTCATGTATGATGCAGAAAGGCGTGAAAGACAAAAAGTGTTGATGACAATGTCCACTTTTGTCGTTTGTTATAGTGAAGAATCTGAAACTAGGCTAGAACAAAATATATACATAATATCTAATTCTTTTCATAATATCTTGTTCGGTTATCGGCACGGATCCAATATCCAAATATACATAAGTTTGCAGCAAAAATCATTTACTAAACAAAACGTTATATTTTTAGACCATAATAGTACTGGTTCCAAGCATAGCGAGATAGAATATCGTTAGGACTCCTATAAAATTAATGGTTAATAAGTATATTTTATTACTCCCAAGTTAATTAAGATAAATATATGTATTGATCAAAAAATGTTTCAACTCCAGAAATTTCATGGTCGGCCATGTTTTTGGACGTAGATGATAATCATGATAGATTGATATTAGTGTGTCCACCCCAATAAATGCATATTATTCATCTCTATGCTGTTTAATACTAGTACTACTTTGGTGATGATATCATAGTGGGCTGTATAGCCGTATAGGACACGGAAATTCTACGTATTCCATTAATGCGGTGTATTTCGGAATGACCTAACAACGAGACTCTCTTTATCACGTCCTCGTAATTAACTAAACAAAACGGGAATAGTGAGCTTACAGGGACGTGAGAGTCACGCGCACTCCTCTTGGGGTCAGTGGCGGAGAAGACGGTGTAGACTAAGACGAATGTACCGATGATCTCGGCGGCAACACCGGTGCCGATGCTATAACCATGTGTGAGACCGTTTGCGCCACCACCGTAGCGGGTGTAGTAAGAAGACTGGAAGGACTTAACCAAAGCCACACCGCAAATTGCACCGAGGCACTGAGCCACCATGTACATTACTGCTCTCACCAACGTCACTTTCCGAGCCAAGAACAGCCCAAACGTCACGGCCGGGTTTATATGTCCACCTGGACCATTAAAATAAGTTGAACTAAAACATTGACGCGAGCTTAAAGACAAAACAAAACCGAATTTTATTACAATTGAATATTATATTGTTTACTAATACACAATATATTTCAAAAGATTTTTGGTGCTTTACAATATTACATTTTATAATATTTCTATATCATTTTTTTAATTTCACTGAAAACTGTTTTATTAATTATATAGTATAAGAAAATTAATTGAAAAATTGTAATGTCTGTTTTAATAATTATGAAACAGAGGAAAAAATGTAAAACACACTAAATTAATTAGAGAAATAGGAACCAACCAGAGATTCCGACAGTGCAGTAGACAAGGATGAAGATCATGCCACCAAAGGCCCAAGCGATGCCGAGTACACCAACACCTGCACACTGGTCAGGGTTAAGGGCTGGATCGGTCTGGCTCTTGTAACCAATGACAGTCATAACGGTGACATAGAGGAAGAGGAGAGTGGCTATGAACTCAGCTATGAGAGCTCTGTAAAAAGACCACCTCCCAAGCTCAGTAGCGTCGAACAGAGGTTCAGGTGGTGGATCTTGATAGTCTTTTCCGGAGAACGATCCCTTCTCTCCAGCCACATCTTTCGTCATTGTTCTTTTTCTTCACCGAAACTAAGAGTATGTCTCGGTAATCTTTAAGAGAGAGAGATTGAGAGAGAGAACTGAATGTGGTGTAGGACTTTGCGACTCGGTGAAGGGTATTTATGGGCAGATGTGACGAGGCTTTGGGCTCTGTTTTCTTTGTTTTTTATTTTACATTTTGGTTGTTGTTATTAAGATACATTTTTAAGGTTTTGGAATGATGGCAACGAACGGAGCTGATTAATTTGATGTAGATTAGACTGTTTTTCTATCAATTATTTATCAGTTTTAGTATTTGCTGGAATGGACAAACAATGAACAGTCTAATGCAACAAAAAAAATGATAAAGAAATAAACACTAATCCGTGTCCGGTTCAGAAACAATGCACTAATCTGCAAAACATTAGTCGGTTTGGCTTGTTATGACGTAATATCACCATTCAATTTAGGATTCTGGTAAAAGAGGTATATTTTTCTTGTGACTATAAAAAAGAACTAAAAATCGTAGTAATCAGTTGACCCAAAATTCCATTATATAAAAAAACTACGTAATTTTTAAAGCTTTACTTCATAATACTTTCGAAGAGTATTGCTTAATATACTTTTTGTAATTACAAATTAAAGAAAAATTACTGGCATATTGGTAATTAGCATATACTAGCTAGACCTAGCTAGATGGATTGGAAGAGATGACCACCCAACTACATTGAACACATGGCCACATTGATGTTTTCCAACGAAACATGACATGTTACATGTACAAGATATGCCAAAGAGAATTACTTGAGTAATATTTAACATTTAAAGTGTAAATCCTCTTTTGACCAAAAAAGGGGTATAGAACTATAGATCCTCTTATTAAAAGAGAAACTGGATTCCATATTCATCAGAGAAAAAAAATTTATACCCATAACAACTGATTGATTATGATTTGTTATATATTGTTGTGAAAAGAAACAAACACATCCTTGCATGCGCGTGAAACAAGATGAGATATCTTCGTCTTTTATTCTAAAAAAATAATAGAAGAGATTCTGAACAGCTGTTGGAGAACATAAAAGAAGTATATCAGAGAGATACAATTATGAGAATTAACTTTATGATTACATTGGGATTGAAAGTTCCTATCGCGACTACCAAAAAACGAACATAATCTTGGTAAATCCGGTATGATTGAATAGAATTAGGTGTCAAGAAACAATATCACCAATTGTAAGGTAAACATGTGAATCAATATACTTAAAGAAGATGAAGAATCATGCGATGGTTAAAATTGGGGAAGATGAACAATAATTTGTGTCATATGTTCCATTCTATTTTATAAGTATAGTATAGTATGATACACTTTTCATCTTCTTCATTTTCAAATCGTATCTCTTTCCCTGCCTACTGATTCTTCTCCTTCACTACTCCATTGGTTCCAATGTTTTTTCTCCGACACTGTCGCCACTCTCCGACGACAACTCCATCAACTCTTCTCCTAATTGTATTACCTCATACACCTCATGATTCTCCTCATTCATTACTTCAACAGCTCTATCTCTGGTTACTGCATTGCAAATATAATATTTGTTTTTTTTTCTACTTTGTTTAGAGAGCGTATAATAAAAATATGATTTTATAATAAATAAACTTGTGTTATGTTATGTTAGTGTATCATTACTATGAATCAATTAATTTATTTTATTGATTAAAATTAATCATTTACTAATGAAAATATATTATGATTTTATTATTAAAAACTAAAGATGATCAAGATGAAGTTAAATATTGTTAACCTAGCCAAACAGAGGCTATTCTATTTATCAAACAATATAATCTGTTATAACATTCCTCCGTCGCGTAGAACCATCACATTTACCTCTTTTTAGTTTATATATAATTAATCTTCTGATATTGATATGGATCGAGTTTTATATACTATTTTTTTACTAAATATAGTATAGTATAACAAATTAGTTATACATGACACGTCAAATGCACGGGAACACATGAAAATAGAGTTTTCTGTCAATTTTTGAACTAAATTGACACATTTTTCAATAAAATCCTCACATCGTTAGATATTTAATTTATTTCTCCTTTATATATATATATATATTACAAATTCACCCTATTAAAAATAATTATTATAAATAAGTATACTTGTTATAAATAACAATTTATTTTATTTAATAGATATTCATCTTGATAAACTTTTTTTTTGAAACTTCATGGTGATAAAATTACAGCGGAAATGCTCTTTAAGTAGTGTGGTGGTTGTTGAACTTGAAGCTATTCATTGATCATGGTGCAAGCAAGACTTTCTAACAATGGACTCAAAAATGTTGCATGAAAAAGATTGCGAATCAAAAACAATTATTCCACGAATAACATGTCTATCACTGTCCATTAAATTATTCAAAATTAGAGTTCTTCAACAAAGTAGGGTTGCAATGTTAAAAAAAAAAGAAGACAAAGTAGGGTTGCATACTAGTTTTTCTCAAAACGCAGTTGATCTTTAAAATATTTATTAAATTATTTTGTTTCTAATTTTTTCTCTTAAATTTATGGTTGGTGTAATTAATTAACCCAAATAATTGAATGAATGACCTACTGAAATGTGTATGGTCCAAAGAACGGTCAGCTCGTGTCGTGAGTTGGTGTCGTTTCCGAGTGGTGAAAAATGCAGCGACGTTTCAAATTGGGTAGCATAAGATCCAACTTAGTGACTTAGGTGTTATTAGATTTCATCGTTTGTAAGTTAGGTTTAACTTGTGTGGTTATAATCTTGTATTCATCGTTGGTTAATGAAAATTGATGTTGAGAAAAAAAAAGTGTGTATTAGTAATTTAACATATATATATGGCAAAGACAAAATACAAGTTAATTATTTTGTATGATATATAATTGTTAATATTACAAACTCATAATAGATAGTAGAGTTGGCAAATCAGACGTGAACCCATAGATATGAGAGAGCACAAAACGTTACTTTTATTTTTAACGAAAACTATAATTATCAATTATAGATTTAAGTGAACAGATAGTAGTCTTTTTCAACAAAAAAAACTAAATAGTACCAAACCTAAATAATATAGAATTCTCGAATTAGCGGTCTCCAAACAAAAGGTTGTGTACTCTACGAATAGGTGGACCATCTGTTTGAGAGCTTCATGCCGACTTTTTAGTTGGTAGATAAAGATGGAAATAACTTCTAGAACCTAAGTATTTAGGTACTTATTCAAATTAGCCTGTACTCTTCCTTTGCCACTATTATAAATAACCTTGGTAAGGAAAACAGTAACTATGACATATACATACAAATTAGTCAATGTATAAGACTGAATTTCCATTTTTATTTTTTGAACAAAAAGAAAAGAGAAATTGATTGAAATACAGTTATCACTTTTCAAAGATATATTCAATAAGAAATATCCTAACATTTGAATTTATGACTTAGTGATTATATATTGTTTATGTTTTAGTATTTAAGAGGTGAGATTTAGTTAGATATATATTTTATAAAAAGATTTAGTTAGATATGTTTTTATATACAACAACTATTAATTTAAACAGAAATATTTATTAGAATATTATATTTGTTAGTTTTGTCAAACAATAATTTATTTAAAATTATATTAACCTGTTTTTATGTTGGTCACTGTATATATATTTATGTGTGTTTTTGAAGTAATGACATAAATTTTGGAGAAAAGATTAATGTGGTTAAAAGTAATGTTATATCAAAATTGATTGGTTGTAAGTTTGTAACGAAGAAAATGCACATGTTCAAACTAGGGAGGACGGCGTAGTGAGGGTAAGGTGGGTTGGTAACTTGTTATCACCCACCGACCCAATTTGACTTTGCAGCTTTGCCATATTTGTTTTCCTTCTGTTCGTTTTAAAGTTTTTGTGTTTTTTTTTCTTCTTGCCAACACATTCTTAATTCTGAACTCTTGTAGTTTTGCCGTCTACTTGCGAACAAGCTCGTGAGCACCACACTTAACTTAGTTCGTTGTTTATTTCTTTTGTGATGTTTTATGTTCCAATTTGCTCTTAAATTTACCATTGTGGAAGGCGGTATTCTGAATGATTCCTACTTTACTATGAAATATATTGAAAAGGGTTTTGGATCTGCTCTCGTGAGTCGTGAATGCCCAGTTGCCCACTATGTTTCACAATTTTTCCTATTTTAATCTCTTAACTACTAACTTTTAACTTTCTTAATAGTGTGATTTATTTATAGTTTCTTCATCCATTTGCTAATAGGCCATTATGTTTCGCACCTTTTCCACGTAAGGAAAAAAGCTAAAACATCTTTCTTCCTTTTTATTTAGAATATTCAAAGAATTTGTTCGTAAAGTAAACTCTCCGTGGTAAGTTATTCGATTCTCACCTGTAGCCAACGCATTGAATCCAAAAAAAGAAATTGTAAACCTGTATTAGCATACGTGTCTATCATATTTTTATGCTATGAATGGTACTGCTGTATTGAGTATATGCATGAACCTTATTATTTTTATATAATGCTGTTCCATACAAAAACATATCCAAAAGAAAAAATGAAAACCTTATGTAAAACAAAATTTTCTAACAACTAACATATATCATGTTTTAAATATTAAAAAATAAAATTGAAACATAACCAAACTTAATTACTTTGTTAAAAATGGTACTAGAACAAATATCATATCATTTTCATAGAGTTTTTATTTTCCTTCTTCATTTATGTTCTTCAAAACATCTTTTGCTTTTGTCTTTTACGATTCGGTATGTATTACATCAAATATCTATAATATATACTCTACTCTTATATTTTCTCTAAGCTTCTGTTCAGTCCAAATCCGATTAACTGTGAGATGTGAGATACATCTTTTTGAGCATTTATGCATTTGCGATGGGTTTACCATAATAATTCAGTTGTGCTACCATTCTAAGAATGGCGGAAATATATTTTCCACTTCCTTGAAATTCTAAAATATTATATTTTTCCATCCCTCTAAAACATGATGGAGTATCTCTCTTTGTTTATCAAAAATTTCCTTCAAAGTTGACTAGAGCTCTATTTGATTTTTATGTTTGCATAATCATGCGATACATTTTATCCAGACGTTGTTTTGAAGAAAATCCTTATTTTATCTTTAGCCTCTACGCTCGAATTCTTTCTCGTATATTGTAAAATACTTTTTCGACTCTAGCCATATTTTTGCATTTTGGTCAATGCTATGTAATTGGCTCCGATAATTTTAAGATATGGTAATTTGGAAACTCTTAATATTTTCTAAATCAAAACAATGACTTTTTCAGAATATAATAAACTTTGAAACAAACCATTTACATAAATTATAGAAGCTATGACTGAGAAAAAAGCATAGAAAAGTAATGTTACATTTATGATGAACTCTTTCAGAATATACATTTTCAAAAAAAAAAACTATATATAACAGCAAATATTATTCCCTAGTCCCTAGCTAAGACATTATTTAAAAAGTGATTTACCACCTATCCTTTTTACAATCATTTTCACACAGAAAATGACATGGTTACTAAAATTGATGACACGGCTTATGGCTAAATATGACATGGACAATTACATTTAATGTTAACTTATATTTTTGATAAACTTCTTAGAATATAGTGATAACTTTTATATTACATGTAATATTGATTTATTTTTGGTACATATCCATCAAAATAAATATATTCAAATATGACATTACACTCGTATATGTTACATCTGAACAATATCTAAGTCATCCACCGCTAAAGTGTAAAGTTCATCCGATCAATGAGTGAATTGACACGGTAAAATTGTAGAGTAACCGATAGATCTGATCCAGAAGCTCGCTGAGAGCTTGAGAACCGGTAAATCAAAGTCTAGAGGATGACCATCTATGAAGCATGGGGACGTCTGTTTAGGTGCCGTACCGGTACTGGAAACGTTTCGGGGACGAGTACTTCACGGGGACATCACTGGTACGGCTTGGGGACGGTTAGAGAACTTAGTTGTTGAATAAGACTAGTTTTCACGGGACCTAATGCTTGTGTAATTGTGTTTTAACTGTCACTGTTATGCTGCTTGATTGAAGTAAAATAAACTTGAGCCAAAACACTTATAGCTGGAGCCGAAGGAACAAGCTTTGGCTTGGAAGCCTCGTGCCCATCAACGCCTTGCCCTCTTTCTCCTTAGAAATAGACTAAAGCTTCTTTCCTATAGTTTCTTTTTTATTTTTAGCTGGCAATATAGACATATTATAGTAAAGAATATATAATTATGTTAGATTCACTATATAATTTTATTATTTTATAAATATTTTATATTTTTGATTAGTATATATATGCCGTCCCCGTACCCATAATTTTTAAATTTTGTCATTTTCCGTCCCCGTTTTTGTCTCTGTATCCGTCCCGGTGCAACATAGATGACCACGAAGGAACAATGATCAACCCGAAGAAAAGAGATTCAATGGTGGATGATGATGAACATGATGAACAGAGAGAGTTAGGGTTTAGAAGGTTGGTTTAATGTTTGATTGATTCTCCCGTAAATGATAAATATATTACATATAGTGTTTAGTAAGCCAATGAACTAAACCAAAGAACTAAACCAGACATTATAGAACTAACAAAAGGGATAGCCGGTTTATCCTATAACATGAATCCACAAGGAAATTTATGAGAGGAGATGTGACACAAACTGGCCCAGTCAATTCTTTATCAAAATCTTCTAGGTACAAAGATTGTCCCTTTTAACTAAAAACAGGTCGGTGTGGTTATGGAATATAATGCCTTTCACAATCGACTAGCCTTCTCATTTTCCACTGGATTGTAAGGTGCGGTTTTAGATATCTGTTACTATTTTCTCAAATTTGAGAGTGAGAAGCCATATGTCCAAATACATGCAGAGAAGATGTTAACTAAACTGAATGCCATCTTCATATCTCTACTTTCTCTTTTTATTTTGATTCTCAAGCTAGAACAATGGATGGGAGAGAGAGTGGATCTAAATGAAATCAAAATCCAAAATCAGACGCCAAGAATTCAGGTGAACATGGATAAGCAGAGATGTGAGAGACGTGACCAATAGCTTCTCAAACCAAAGCCAAAGAGATCAAAGAAGGACGATCGATATATTATTCACCACAGGCTATCTGTTTCTTTTTCAAATACAAGATGCTTAAGTTGAGTTTGTTTACCATTTAATTTGAATGGATGCTTTTTCAAATACATGTTGCTTGATTTTATCTCGTTTTGATGTGGAATAATTTGGAATGACTTATTCCATTAATTCCATGATTTATCTACCATTTTTATTTGAATGGAATAGAATACATTCCATCACTTCCACAATCATTCCCAAAATATACAAATAAAATCATTCCTAGACATTCCTCTATAGTTTTGTTTAGGAATGAATGGAATGAATATATTCCATTTTAAATTAATTCCATTCATTTTATTTATCCATCTTTATTCCAATAATTTTATTTCATAGTTACAATTTACATTCAAATTAATCCTTTTCATTCTTTTTTTTTACATTTTAGTAAAGCTCTATGACCTATCTATTTTTATTAATCTCATTTTCATATAGGTAAGGTCTTGTAAAGCTCAAATCTACTTGGTTCATGATTTCTTGCAATAAACAGTGTGACATTCACAAACCAAAAGATCACCATACACATACCATAATTAAAAGAAAGAAAAAACAAACCAAGCGTCGCTGAAACATGGTTACATGGAGAATTTAAGTCACATTGAACTTAAACCACACGTACAAATCACACCAGACAGTCTCACAAAGAAAATAGACGAGTTAGTGAATCTTACAGCTCATAAGTCATGCCAACCTTAAGAAGCTTTGACCTTGGAATCGCAAGTGCTTTGTCTCCTTCTCGGCAATTTTTCTTCAAGAAATTGTAAGCATGGTTCACTATGAACTTCTTAAACAGAGAAGAATCCTTATCCGCCGTAATTTCAGTCTCTCCCATTAGATAAACCATTCCTTTCTCTCTAGCTTTCTCCACCAAATCCTTCTGACTCTCCACGGATTGCACCTGCACGACCCTTCCCGACCTAATCTTGTCCGAGGAAGATGAATGCACAGACCCGATCCGCCCGGAGGAAGGGACTGAGTTAGACAATGGCACAAGTGTAGTCTGAACATTTGTTTCCTCCTCTTTCTCCGTCTCTTCCACTTCTCCTCCGGAAATGAAGTACTCGTGATGGATGAACTCCTTTAAGTAATGAACAAACTGGCGCTCGAACTCATCTGGCTCTTCGATATCTTCCTTGTAACCATACCTCACAACACATCGAAACATCCCAAAATCCTTGGGCTCCACGTAACGGAAAAAGAATCGTTCTGATGGTGTCACACGGCACACGGGAAGTGACTTGATGGATATCAAGACGAAAACCGTATGGACCGAAGAAAGATTTGAGATATAGTGAGAGTACAACGGAGTTATGCCGTGAACAAGCTCCGTGTAGAATAGAGCAATGCCCGGAACACGGTTTATGTCAGGACTTGTAGCCATTTGTATAGCGGTTTCACCAGAAATCTTCTCCCTAAGTTCGTACCGGTACTTGAGGACGTGGACGTATTGCCAAATCGCCATTACTGCCATCAAAACCACCGTTATTGCAAGCGGTAGATAACCACCGCTCGTGAACTTGTACATAACCGAAGAAAGGTATAACATCTCTATGGAGCCAAAGATGATCAAGAACATAGCGATCCACACTATGTTGGTCTTCCAAATAACAAGCATTATGAGAGTCACCATGAAGGTCGTGATGACCATGACGGTTACCACCGCGATTCCATAAGCGTGTCCTATCTTCTCGGTGGTCCTGAAGGCGAGAGTAACAGCCACACATGCGAGCATGAGGAAGTAGTTGATCTCAGGGATGTATACTTGTCCCTCGTACTTAGCCGACGTGTGAACCACTTTAACTCGAGGGAAACAACCCATACGTAGAGACTGCGAGATGACTGAGAAGGCACCGGATATCATAGCTTGGCTTGCTATAATCGATGCTGCCACCGCCACCACAAATGTTGGCCAGTAAAACGGATCTGTTAAGTTTCATCCAGTGTTATGTTGTTAGATATCTAGATTAAAACTGAGTAGGAATCGTCCTTTTCCAATTTATTTTGAGGTGCAAATTCATAAACAACCACTAAGAACACTGTTTGTATGCACTTATATATAATATGATGAATTAGTTTGAGATAAACAAACCTGGGATTGAGTCATAGAAAGTATTTGAAACGTTCGAACTATGTTTGGTCAGGTAGGCAGCCTGCCCACAATATATTGTTAACAGCGCTGGATATGCGATACATGAGAAACTAATCTGCAACGTTTTGTTTGGGAAAAATAGATTAGTATTATTAAACATCAAAAATATGTGTGATGAGTTTTCAAATCTATTTGCAATGAGTGAATTGGTCCAATTTCTCTTATATAATTTTCAGTTCTCAGTGTGATATATATGTCTAAAATATTTATGTTTAAGATATCCTCTTTACTTATATAGCAAGGGTAAGGATATAAAAATCACCTGTACGGCTCGAACACTGAAATGACCTAGATCAGCAAACATGGCCTCCGTCCCTGATTCAACAAATTACATTCAATCATTATAAAGTATATTTGATATTTGGGATTATATAATACATATACAATCGTTTTATGGATTCCCACCAGTGATGCAGAGGAAGACACCTCCAAGTGAAATCCAACCCTTTCTACCATTTCTTGTAAAGTAGTGAATAATATAGAGTGGATTAAGTGCTTTTAGGACGGTAAAGCCATGCTTGAACAGATTAGCGAGACCAATTCCAGTCAGAAATGTGAACCATAGAAGGATGATCGGGGCAAACGAGAATCCAACTTTATCCGTTCCAAACCGCTGAAATGCGAATAGTAGAATTAAGATTGCAACTGAAACACCAACGACCGTGTCTGCACATTACCATCATCAAATGCCATTAGATCACATTTATATAGGTTAAATTGTTACATTTGAATATTGTTAGGAATCATATACTACCAACTCAAAAACAACATCAATTATATTATACTCCCTCTATTCTGAAATGTAAGATGTTTTGGATAGTACACACTTATTAAGAAAATTATTTTTTACCTAGAAAATATCATTAAAATTATAAACTAAAAACTACTCAACCAATTACAAAATAGAACTATTAAATTTGATTGCCTACACAGTTTTTGATAAACTTAAAGTTACCTAGAAAAATGAGAACATTTTATATATTGGAACATAAAAATTATTATAAACATCTTACATTTCAGAACAGAGGGAGTAATATATCAATTAGAATATAAGCTAGAAGATGGATGAGTCAGTTTACCTTGTCCGAGAGATTTGATTCCGCTTACTGCTGAAAGTACTGGATCACGTAAAAAAATCATGAAATTTGTTAATTAATATAATTCTGGAGGATATTTTACCTCATGATGGTCAATTGTTTTCTTAGGTGCATACCTGAGATTGAAGGAGTAAGAATACCATCACCAATGACCATGGAGGTGCCCATAATAGTGACAAGGAAGAGTGTGATCTTAGCGAATTTGAAATTCTCGAGCTTCTCTTTGATCTTATGAGCTCTTCTGTGCTGTGTGTTTGGAAGTTCAAGTGTATAGTTTGAGAGTTCTCTATCTTCTGGCTCTTGGTTTGGGATAAGTCCCGTTTTAGCATACCGACATATCAATGAGTACAGTGCAAATGTTCCTCCTGCGTTCGCCAACTTTGTTATATGGGTTGACAGTTTGGCATGTATAAATTTTCATGACACTTATCTATAATATCATGTCTTACTATGGTAGAAATAGTAAGATAAACACAAAACAGAGTAAAATACATTATCTAAAAAATTGCGAATTCTAAACAGTATTAATATTTGGTTATAGTTGAAAAATTATTAGTATTACCATATCATTAGAAATAACAAAAAAAAACTACGGGTGTGACTGGTGACCAAAGGAACGATGAGAAACACTATGTTCCTTAATATTTCTTAAATTTTTTACCATTCATGAGAAATGTATTTTCCTTTGCATTACTCTTCGTTCCTTTGTTCGTAGAGAATTATATAACAAATTTATTCCTTTTTAATTTTGATAAGGAACCATCATTCCTAAAATTCTATTCATACTCATTCATTTCCTATCCGTTCCTATCTATGATGGTTACCGGTCACACTCATAATATATAAAAAGGTCAACGTGGTACTTGTACGAACTCTAGACGCGCTTTACTTGGGAACAAGAATAGTTTAGTCATTGGATCCTGCGAATCGCGTCACTTCGTATTATTCAATTTTACAACGTGCGACATCGTACAATTATTAGGACATACAAATATCATTTGATCTAGGGGACGTACACATTAAAAAGTCAATGGTAATATTTGATTTTATTTTTTGGAATATTAGAAATATAGACCAAACATTTAGCATAATTGTCTTTATAAGATAATACCGACAGAAATTGGTCCCTTTAATATAATATTTGATGAAAACCCAACATAGCCATTCATTTATCATTTAAAATACAATTTAAAAACTTATTTCTATATATTAAAAACTTAATTAAAATAAAACTAATTAAAAATTAAAATATTTGTATATATGGACATAAAAGAAGATTTTCATATATTTTTAATTGTATTGAAAATAATAAAACCAATTCAAAAATAATTAAAAATAAAATTTTCATATTGAAACTAATTTTCATATATATAAATAAAAAAATTAGATTTTTGTTTTTATATATTAAAAGTTTAACTAAAATAAAAACCAATCAAAAGTGAATCGATTTGCATATATAGAAATAAATAAATAAAATTTGGAAAGAAAATTGATTGTATCATATATGAGAAAAACAAATTGCATATATTTTCAAAGATTTGATCATGATTATATGTAGATTATATATTCTACTCGGGGTAGAAATAAGTCAGGGGTTCGAAATCATATTCTACTAATCTTCAAATTTTGAGTTGTTGGTAGATTGCATAATCCTGCAAATTTAGAGTTATAGACTAAAAATAGAAAATTAAAAAGAAATTTAGCAAACTTTGACATTTGTAGACTAATTATTCAAATAAAAGTATATTGTCTAACAAAGCGTAGAATTCAATTTCTATTATGTCATTTTTAGAATATAAAATCTGCTATTCTTAGAACAAGATTTGAAATTTTTATTTAACAAGTTTTAGAACCTAAGAAATACTACTACATTGATATGTGTATTTCTTCTATATATATTGTTCAAAATTTTCATAGTTTTTTTGGGTTTCTAAGCTATTTATTTCATTAATTTAATAAATAGAAAGAGCAATAAAAACAAAAATGAGAAAAAATTATTATCCGATAAGGATAAACATACTAAATTTTTGGTCATAAAAAAAATTGGTCATTATTTCCAATTTCTATTTTATTTTTAGCTACATATTCCCTCCGTTTCACAAATATATACTTTTTAATATTTTCACACATATTAAGAAAACACATTAAATTACAATAATAAATGTATCATTTTATGTAATTTTCAATTCTCAATAAATTTTAACCAATAGTAATTCAATAAAGTCAATTAATTTCTTGAAGTTTATAATTTTTTTCATAAAAACACACAAAAAATACATCATTTTGAAACAAATTTTTTTTCTAAAAAGTCTATCATTAAAGAACGGAGGGAGTAATATATTATATGAAAACTATATCGAAGTTTTGATTATTGATTAACGTCTCTTCATAGATCCAACGAATCTTAATGTGGATCCAGTAAAAGCGCGAGCATCGTGTGCTTAATTCCTTTCTAGGTTAAAATATACCATTACTTCCTTTTTCACGAATTATAATATTTACATAAATCATGTTTTCATCGGTTCTATGATTCTATCATGTAGCAATATGATAACTACATTTTACTCCATCGATCATTAGTGAATTGACTCAATATTTTTAGAGAATAAGTGAAGCCGCACGTTACATTAAATTTATAAGATAAACACTAATCATACATATAAAGCATTCTTCCCAAACTTAAGTCAAATTTCTCTTTCCATTTCTTAGTTAAGAAGTTTTATATATGATTATATCTTTGTTTAACAAATGTTTTGATCATACTGTATTTTAAATTAAAAATGTAAATAAAAACTATAGTCTTATCTGATTCATTTTTAAATTGGAAAGAAAGTTATGTTGTTTTATTCTCTAGAAATTATTTGAGAAGTAATTTACAGTGTTTTATCAAACAATGATGACATGACTTGAGCTAATTTGATATGGATATTTACATTTAATGTTGATCTATATTTTTTGGTAATTTTTTTAAAACGTAGTAATAGCTCATAGATCACTATTAATATAATAATAAATAATATAATTGTAGAACTAAAAGTATAATATTATTTTACAATTTTAGAAATATTATTTAATTATTTTTTACAGTTATATTATTATATTACTAAAACAATTCTTCAAACTTTTATGCAATTTTTTAAAATTGTAATTTTTTTTAATTCCAATACCATTAATTTTTTAATATCTACAAATTATAGAAATATTTTTTTTATGTTTTGATTGTCATATACCTAACAAATTTGTTTCTTAATTTTATAAAATTTGATTATATATTTTAACCAAAATAAATAAATCTTTCAAAAGATAATAATTTTAAATATATACATATATATATATATTATTAAATATAAATTTAAATAAAAAATTATTTATTTTATCTTAAATTTTGCATATAATTAAATAAAATTTTAAAATTAGATATTGTAAGCAACTATTAAAATATAAAAATTAACAATTTTTTTTAATATATTTTAATTTTTTTTATTTCTGCAAATATGGTGCATGAAAACATCTAGTATATATTAAAAACGATAGTAAAAAAAAATTTCAGTCTGTGAGAAGAAAAAGGTTAAAACGACAATAATTTATATTGAAAATTAACCGTCTAAAAAAAGAAGAAAAAGTACCTTCTCCGTTATCGTTAGCCTGAAGGACAATAAAAACGTATTTGAGAAGTGCGACAAGAGTAAGAGTGTAGATGATGAGCGAGAGAACGCCGATGATATCATCTTTTTCATGGATGCCTTCAGTGAAAGTACTTGCATACACATATAACGGTGATGTCCCGATGTCTCCGTACACCACTCCCAGGCTCTGGAATGCCAAACTCATCGTCGTTCTCCAGCTCATCTAATTTCATTCAAAGTATGTATGTTTTTTTACATTTAAAGGTCATCCTATATATTCTCCATCGAACACGAAGAGTTATATTTAGATACATACCAATGAAGGATGACCAGTATTGGTTGGAGTTTTTCCGGCCTCTATGCTGAAGGAATCGGGCCGAAACAGTTTTCCCCATGATTTCTGATTAATAACCAAACAACAACAACAAACTGCTGTGAAATATGACACTCATGACGCTATAGAAAGACAATAAAACAAGGTTGAGCTTTAACCAACAGTTTCTTGGTATGATAACTATTCTTTTTGTCATCATGAAATCAAAGATGTTCCTAATCGGCGCTTTTGACTTTTTTAGCACCAAGAAAAATAAGGTATATGCTATTTAGATTATATACTGAATTTTTGTTTTTGGACAAAAAAAAAGATACTGAAAATTTGATAGGCACTAAACGACCAACTTAACCTATATAGAAGCAGTTATATAGAACCACAGAAAGAAGAGAGATCGTCTGTATTGTAAGCGAAATGAAATAATACCTTTTTCTCTTTCAACTTCTGCTCATGGTCATGGTTATTAATTTCATCATTTATTTGATGTTCCTCACCATCCATGTTTATGTATTTGTTTGTAATACTGTAACTCTTGAGAGAGATGGCTAATTAGATGCTTTTAGTCGGTTCTGTTTTAGTGGTTTTTATAGGAGTAATAGTATCTGACTTCTGATTAAACAAACACCCGAAATACTCATCCAGTGTAGGGAAGAATAGTTAGTTAATGTGGTAGGGACGCGTATCAAACACGTATTACCGGCTGTTGAAACTTCTAAACTATTTAAATATAAATTATATATTTTGATGCCAAATGTTTTAGGAACTAAACTAAAGAGTCGGACTATTGGTGATTTGGTGCAATAATTAATCGTTGGGTTAGGGGAACAAAATGAGTTTAAAGAGTTTTGGGTGTAAAATTTATGTTTATTGCATTGGAACCTTTTGCGTCTATACTTTTGGGATCTTTCTATTTTAGTGTGCATTTTCATTTTTTTTCCTGTGGCGTAAATATGATTAAGATGTTCCTATTCCGCGAGAGTTATCATATATACTATGGCTTCTAATGTTTTAATCTGTTCTGCACCGTACCACAATTAACAGTAACAAATTTTTTTATATATACCATATATTTATATTTTTTTATAACTGTTAGAATCCACCGCACTTGTAACGCTTATTCCGCACTGCTCAATCCGACGTTACCATTCGAAGCCTAAGATGACTTATGTTTAAAGTCATTAATAGTCGAATCGGATCTGATACCATTTTTAATGCTTCGACCATCCATAGCTAATGATTTTTTTACGCATGTTCACTCGATCCGTGGATTCCGTCCTTGTGCGACGAGTGATGCATAAATTTTTGGGAGGCTCGAGAGTCTTGGTTACTGGCCCTGCCTATACTATCACATGACCTTTTCCCATGCTTTGGCTTCACTCGTACGATATTGCAAATCAATTTTTGATTGGTAACACATATATTTTTCCATTATTACAGCTCAAACACGCTTAACTCTAAAAAATTTTAGGGATATTTGACCGAAAAAGTAAGTGCACTTGGTGACATAGGTAGCCAAAAAAATTCTCTTAAACCTTTCAACATATACCAAAAATTAGGATGTTCAATTCACCATCTCTCAAAGAAGGCAGTGTTTCCGTTGCACCCGAGGATAGTACCCAATGTTAGTTTCAGCCCACACAAGACTACCCCTGTATGGTTTCAGCCCTATTACCACCAATGCCTCGACCGCCCATGGCTAATGAGTCTCCCATGCCACTCAATCGGCTTGTGGATCTCATCCCATGCAACGGACAGTGCATTAATTTGTGGGAGGCTTGAAAGTCTTGTTTACTGATCATGCAATTACCACATGATCTTTTCCCATGCTTTGGCGTTTCGCACGATATCGAAAATCACTTCCCGATAGGTCAAACATCCTTCAACTACTCCAACTCAGACACGCTTAACTCTTGAGTTCTTTTAAGATGTGTGACTGAATATTTAAGTGAACTTGATGACATATGTAGCCAAATCAATTATCTTAAACATTTCAATATGTACCACAAATCAAGATATTATAATTCACCCTCTCTCAAAGAACGCAACGTCCCTGTTACGCCTGAGGATGTTAACTCATGTGTGTGTAAGCGCACACAAGACTCTACATGCGTCTGAGTACATCTATAATATCGTTTGTAACACTCCAATCGCCATGGGTAATGAGCCTTACAAAGACGCTCACTCGACATGTGTGCTCTATTATGTGCGACGAGCGGTGTGATAAATTTTGAAAGTTTGAAAGTCTTGTTTACTGACCCTGGAACTACCACATGACCTTTCTCCGTACTTTAGCCTTACGTATATAATATCGCGAATTATTTTCCGATACGTCACTCAACCTCCAACTACTTTAGCTAAAGTAAAATTAACCCTGAAATTTTAAATAGATGTTGTATAATCGAAACCATAAATACACGTTAGTGATATAAATAGTCAAATTAATTCTTTTAAACTTTTTCATATATCACAAATTAGTATGTTGCATTTTTTATAAAGTACAAGAACATTTTGAATGTTGTCCTATTTTCACACAAAAAAAATCTAAAATAATATATCCTCTACTTCTACTTCATTTTTAATTTTATAATAATAACGTACAAAAATAACTCTAAAAACTAATATTCACTGTTCTGTATTTCTTATTACTTTTTTTAATACAACCAAATATAACTATAGTAAATTCAAATCCATTTCTCAATTAAAATATAATAAAATTAGATGTTCTAAATAAAAAAAAAATCGTTACAATTACAGTAGTCTCAATTTTGAAAAGCTCTCAAGCAGCCGTCAACTCTCAAAACTTTTTCGTGTTTGTTGTTGCTTTCCCGGTGGTCGACGCACATTGTCACCACCGGGAAAACCATTTTCTTCTTTCACCTTCTCCTTTCTTTTGTACTCTTTTCCTTCGTTTGTTTTCTTTTTCTATGTTGGTAGATTTTCAAAACTTATGAGTTCTGGTAGGGATTGGTTTTAGTCTCAGCTTGGATAATTTTACGTGTATGGTGCTGGAGAAGGCATCAGATCAAGTGGTTATTTGGTGTTGTCTCTCTCACGTGCCATTTTTATTCATATCATGTTCTAGATCTTTTTGTGTACGAGTGTCTAGTGTGTCGTCCTGTGGCCCATACATGGTGGAGATGGCAAGTGATCGGGAAGTTTATTCAACTCTTGTTATCTTTATGGTTTCTATTTTCTTGTTCAAGTTTGTCCAACGGTAGTTTCATTGAAGTTAACTCAGGATAAAATTTATGAAGGTAGTCGAAGAAGAAGATCAATTTGTATTGTGAGAATCATTGTCCTGTTTTCGTAAAAAAGATTAGAAATTCGTCTACTAGTGTAAGTACGAGAACACCTACTTTTTACTTTAGTTCGAAACAAGGCCAGTTTGATATCGCTAATGTATCAACAATTGAAGGTTTTCTTCGTTTAATTTCCATATAAAAAAAAATCATTAGTTTCTCATTATATATCATATGTCGTATTTTTCTATGACGTAATTATGATGTAATATGTTTCGAACCATTATCAATAGCACAGTGTTACAAAAAAATTGTCTTAAACGCCTGCATCGACCCTATTGCCGAGAGTCAATATGGCTCTCACCAATTATATTGTTGCCTCTCTAATCAATCTCGTATTAAAAAATTCGTATTATTGAGGGTTAATTAATTTATTGGCATTATTAGGGTGACAGTGCATTGCCAAATAAAATTATTTCTCACTTATTCAAGTTGTCATGTTTACTGATTCAATGGCTTCTTAGTTCTTACCAACTGTTTATTCCCTTTCTCTACAGAATTGTTTTTTACGTATTTAATTTTAAAGATCTAGGTATTAGTACATTTGACTTAACAGCCTACATTATTGGAGTACATAATAAATTGTCGAAAAATAATATCTAAAACATGTTGGAACTCTGTTTTTACAAAGAATTTAGAAGCTGATGTTTTCTGATTTTCCGGTAACATTTCCGGCTACACCGGTGGCTATTCCGGTCAGATCATCAGCTCGTTGTAAAGCTTGTAATGAGCACTACAACCTGGTATATTCACACATCAAAAACAGATTAATATTGAATAAGAAATGATTCTAAGAAGTTGGTAGCTTGGTGTATGTAACACTGCAACTTTTGTCTAAATGACAAAACCAATAATTGTCCCACATCGGGGAATACAAGAGTCATAGAGCAGTATAAATATGGCATTGTGTCATATGAGTGTAAACGGCTCAGAGGAAGAGAGAGCTCCCCACGCGCGCGCCGCCGCCGCCGTCCGGCCGGCTCGGCTCGGCTCGGCTCGGCGTGGGCGTGGGCGTGGGCTTGGGCTTGGGCTTGGGCTTGGGCTTGGGCTTGGGTGGAGGGCCTTTGGCCCGATAAGAAGTATTCTTTTTGGACCAAGTTAAGCTCAATGTTTTGCCATTTATTTCGAGAAAAAACAGCATACAATTTTATTTAAAACGACAAGTAGTTTGTCTAGAAAATAAAAACGTCATGCATGTTATCCTCTCGAAAATTTTTAAAACGAGATAAGAGAGAGTCTTGAGGAAGAAGTTTCGGAACTCAACTTCCCTCGATCTCCGCGAGATTCTCGCCCACGTGCAGCAGCTGTTGCGGGAAGTGGGTCGTCTCCGTCTCTTTAAATATCGTCTCTCCTCTTCCTTCATTTCTCAATTTTTTCGAGATCAAAATCCAACAAAAATCCTTCTGCGTAAGTCTATATTGCGAGAGTGTTTCGTAGAGTTTATAGTTCGATAGGGCGATCACGAGTGAGCCGTGATTCGTCTGCCATGGTTTTATCCTGGGACTCTATATTCGTACAGTTCCGTCTCACTAACGGAGCGAATATTTTGAGTTAAGGAAAGAGATCATATCTCGACTCCATGTCTCTTCGCGAATACGATTTCTTATCGTTCTTGTATTCGCTTTATACATTCGTATATTTTCCTTAACATCGCTTTTATTCTATCGTTTTATATCAGTCCGGTTTTCCGGCTTTTGCAAAACATGGGATTGGAATATTCTTTCAATTCTGACAAATGTACGGCATTTCCAAATCATAATAGAATATCGCATTCTTTATTTTGAAATTGTAATCAAAATTAGATTATGAGCGTTTAATTCTTTCACTATCTCTATTCTTTCAAACTCGACCATAAACATTTAACCATAGTGCTTGTTGAAACTATGAAGTTCACAAAGCACATCATATAACGATGTTCTCTCTTGATGCAGCATTATATTTCTTTTAGGTTTTAGCCATTATTAGACTACTGCAAGAATTCACTTGGGTCAGTGACATGGTAGAGCCGAGACTGCGGCCTTGTAGGGAGAATTCCAAGTAAATCTTCCCTTCTTTGTGTCCCATCCGACCCGGGAAGTTCCTGTTCGTTTTCCAGACACACACCTGGAATTGACAAAGATATTGTGACAGGATGAGCATATTTGCCTTCACTAAACTGAACCAACAATAGCAGTTACAACATAAAATTAAATTAGTTCAGATGGATTAGTGATTAGTTTTATTAGGAGTGACTCAGTATTTATAGAGTTCAGACGATCTACTCGTTTTCTACAATAAGTGAGGCACATAAAGATAAACAGATGCGCACTTGAGGTTCAAACGAGCGTAGGTGTCTGCTGGGACACCAAGGCATGCACCACAGCTTCTTCTAATATGGTTGATATAATTTCACTATCCTTTTGGGTTACTTTTGCATTTGATTAAATTTGGATACAATTTTGTATTCAAAATCAAATTCTGAGTCATTTTCGGCAATTTTCCCTTGTTATTTTCTCCATAAATAGAGATGTCAAACAGGTTTACCCATCCCGTTCCGTCCCGTACCGCAGCGGGTTAGTCGTCGAGCGGGTAACAGCGGGCCTGTCCCGCGCGGACTGCGGTCTTCAAAATGCCGGCCCAAACCCGTACCGCAAAATATATAGACCTTCGCGGGCTGTCCCGCGGGACGCCTCCTTATCAAACCGCATACTACAGTTTTTTTCATGAATGCTCAAGTATAAGAGTTGTGTAAGAGAGTTGAAGAGAGCTCATTTAGCTTCAATAAAGACTTATCAAAATCAATGCCACAAAGCTCCGTTTGTGCTTGCATTCTTGAGTTAAAAGCCTTTTTCTGTTATCAGCATAAGCTTTTGTTGAGTTTGAATCTGATTGAATTGTTATTTTTGTAATAAGTTGGCTCAAGTGTTTTATGTCTTCGTCAAACCATCTCTCTTTTTAATTATTTGGATTGCAAAGAAAATCGTGAATCACTTTACCAAATTATACAAGTGACTTGTTATACAACTAAATTTTCTCCTAAACAACACCACAGTAACCAAATTTAATTTAAGAAAAACACTTCACAATACTGAAAACAAAACCAATCAACTTAAACAAGAAATATCACATTGTAATAAATCAATTCATAGTTGTGTGTAATAAAAAGAGAAAACCAAATCAAAACAACACCAGAGCTCGAATCGTCATCGCCGGAGCTCGAATCATCATCGCCGGAGCTCGAATCATCATCACCGGAGCTCGAATCATGCATCATCACCGGAGCTCCTTATGTTTTATGGGGGAAAAATCACAAGAATCATTCTCTCTCTCTCTCTCTCTCTCTCTCTCTCTCTCTCTCTCTCTCTCTCTCAATGTTTTAGGCGAAAGCAGAAATGGGGACTTAGGGTTGCGGGTCTTCAAAATCCCGCGGGTTAATCCCATCCCGCTTTCGATCCGTCCCGCTTTTGACCCGTCCCGCTTTTAACCCGTCCCGCTTTGAACCCGTCCTGCGAGGCCCGCAATTTTGCGGGCTTACCAAATGGAGGCCCAATCCCGCCCCGCAGCAAGCTTTTATGGGCTAGGCCCGCAGTCCAGATCCTTGATTGCCATCCCTTTCCATAAATATATAGGCAAAAATAGCATTATTCTATGATAAAGTCATACTTTTTTATTTTCAAGATGGTCCTTTAACTTTCAAACTTTATAGTTATAACCAAAACAACTATTTATAAAAAAAAATACAGTTTTATAAAAATTGAAACACTTTTTATTTATATATTTTTCAGGAGACTTTAGTTCAAACAAAGTCATAACTTTATGAAAAATCTTTTATTAAGTTAAAAGTAAATAGGGTTAAATATCAACTTTCATTAATAAAAGGTACTTATTGTAAAATTTATATAGAACCTTATAAGAATATTTATTTTTAGAGGTAAAAATAAAGAAATACATTGGAGAGAAACACATCTTTATTTTAGAGATTTTATTTTAGAGGTAAAACAATAGTAAAATACATTGGAGATGGTCTTAGTCATTAAACAATCATCAAACCAATACCGCCTGATTTTATTAAAAATGTTAGAATCCATTAATCAATAACAATTAAATTTGAAATTTTTTATAATCGTTACAAATTCACATCTAACTAAAATCTGTCATTACTTTATAGTTTTTTAAACATACATAATTATTTGAATAAATAATAAAAATAAATAAGTTTTATTTTTTGAATAATACATTTTTTTTGAAACACTAGAATAATACATTTTCTAATTTGAACTTTTTCAATTTTTTCAAAAAAAAATCAAAAACTTTATTTCAAAATCCAAAAATTATTATTGAAACTATTTCTTAAAAAATTTATTTTGAAATTTTTAATATTTATTTATTTTAAAATATTTTAAAACCCACCTCCGAAACTCTATCCCTCAAATCTAAAACCATAAGTTTATATGGAAAAACTTAAAAAGAGTCAATTTAGAGAATTTCTCATAAAAAAATGTAATTAGTTTGTTGGCAAGAAAAATCAATGTATTTAGCTTTGGATAATAAAGTGTAGCTTTAGGGGTAAGCTAAACAAACCATCTGCATTGGGCTATGTTTTACGCTTCATTTATAAAACATACCCGGGAGGGAACTACTCGTTCGTATCAATCACTTTGGAGACTATTTGGGATTTGGTCATGAGACACCCACAATTATCAAAATAAAAAGTAAAAAAAAACCTCAAATAATTAACAACTTATAAAATATGATTTTAACATTAAAAAAAAAAGCCTTAAGCTAAATAAATCAACTACCAAAAGGATCCTCACAATAAAAATACAAAGAATTGAAGGAGAAAATGAGAGGGAGATTTAATATAAAACTCAACACTTAACTTTCTCTAATGTCTTCAAAATCTTCTGCTTTGCCCATTCACACTACAAATACAAAAAACAATCACAATCAATTATCTTCTAACTTTTGATCTCCTCTAATTGATTGTTCATCTTCCTTCATCTCTTCTAAATCTAAAACTGCTCTGTTCCTTGACTCTTTCCTACTCCTCTCAACTCTAATCACTTCAACACTTGGAGATTGAATCATCTCTCTATCGGTTTTAAGTCTACACCAGTGTGTTCGGAATCAAATCCTGCATATCATTCTCTTGGGTCGTGTAGCTTCCATCCTTGCATCTCTTGCTTCTCATTTCAGCCACCTTCTTGTGGGAGTTTGAGTGAAGAGCTGGAGTGAATGTTGGACTAGCAGCTGGACGGTACTCCGGGAAAAGCCTTCCTGACTTGTAACGCACGCCACACGCGTTGCAAAGCGTCTTTGGACCCATAGGTCCAAGCCTCCATTGTGGAGTCTTGGTGATCTCACAGTGCATACATTTCCTAACTGGATTTTGCTCTGAACTATACGAATCAACATTGTTGTTTCCATTCACTTCAAAATCAATCCCCGAGGAAGAAGAGGAAGAAGTAACCTTAGCCTTCTTCTTCTTCTTAGAGATCATCTTGCTGTGGTCGGAGACAAACTGCTTCGGTATTCTAACGATGAGGCACGAATCAACAATGTCTTTGACTCCATCCTTCTCCTGGACATGTGGACGAGGGCGCTTAGTGCGTGGACGACCCTGCTTTCCAGGGAGGACAAGTGAGGTGGTGTTGGTCGTCTGAGACGATGAGGAGCTGCTTTCGAGCACCGACACTGGACTTGAACTTCTGAATGTGCTATGAGAAGACGATGAATCCATGTTCGTTGAAAACGAATCTTCCTTCTTCTCAACCAAGCTCGGTGGCCTTTCAACCTTAACAATATCTTCAAACTGTAGTTTTTCCGACAAAGAAACATATAAGTCAACGTCAAAACAAAGAAGAGTGCAGAATCACATAACTATCAGGTTAGGGTGGAAACTGACCGGAACATAGAGCTCAGGTGAAGAGTCAGAGTTTGTGTTGGTGTTGGAAGCGAAGAGAGGATCAGAAGCGGCGTGCCACGTGTCGTGATGAGTGGTCCAGATGTTAGGGAAAGAGTCGGATTCACCAATGTCAAAACCGACGTCGATATCACCACCGGGAAAGTCAAGAATGTCGTCCATGTTGTCAAAGAAGTTGCCACAATCAAGATCCTCAGGGAAGAAGCTTTGTCCAATCATCTTCTTGTGTTACAGTTTAGCAATTTAGCTGGAGAGAAAAAGAAGTTGATAAAAATGAAATGATTGATATATAGAGGAAAATGACAAGAGTTTGAACAGAAGAAGTTTCTCAACAGTTTCTAAAACTTTGAACCACATTTTGGAACCATCTTCAGAAATCAAATTTTGAAAATGAACATGCTCTGGCCCACCTTTTTAATTTTGTTTTTAAGTGGGTTACAGAAATAATGGCTATACAAGGACCATTCTTCTAAGTTCTAAGTACAAATTCAATTGCAATACACCAATGGCTCTACAAGTCAAAAGTAACCGTTAATTAAGCATTCTTGATTACCTAGCTTTCTAGAATTTTTCTTTTAACACACACAAAAAGAAAAAAAGAATCAAATTTTCAATTTTCTCAATTACCAAAACAGAGTATAAAGAATGAAAAAAAAAAGCAGAGTTCTAAGGAAATCAGAAACAGAGAATTGCACCACCGACACCTCATTAACTCTGTAAAACCTCATTTTTATACACTACATAGTCTTAAAACTACATTTCACATCCAAGAAAAGCAAACACGAAACCTAGAATGGGAGTGTGAAATGGAGTGATAGAGGGAATTCAAACCTCTGTTCAGTGTGCTATGCAGATCGTATGAGAGAGAGAGAGAGAGATGGAATATAAGAAGAGAGAGAGAGAGAGAGAGAGAGAGAGAGAGAGAGAGAGATTGCTTAGAAAGGAAAAAGGAGTGATTGATAGGAGAAATGGGTGAATAATGGAGAGCAATAGCTTCTCTCTGATTATTATAAAGAGTTAGGTTCGAGAAACACCTCTCCCTCTCTCTCTCTCCTCAATTTCTGCTAGCTGTATTTTACCCTGTCTTCATGTGGAAGTCTCTTTCCTTATCTCTCTCTAAACAATTTCATATAAATAAAAAATATCTTAATCTCACCTCCCTCATGTGGGTTCCATTTCTCATTGCGACTTTACCAAAGATGATTTTATTCACAAACCATGCTTTGCTGTATAAAAGTTACATGTGTTTTTGTAAAGCAATGGGTTTAAGTAAAAAACTTATTAAGTTAAAAGTTATTTATGTGTTGTAACGGAAGATAAACACATGAACTTTATAGGATCGAATTGTCATAATAACAAAAAGAATTGTCATTAAGTGAATATGGTCTTTTATAATTTAATTATATGAAAAACCAAAATATATTGTAAAATTATAACGCGCATAATGGTTTTGCTCCTAATAAGAAAAGTCAATGAACTAATGGGAAGGTGAAATGCCACGAAGGAGATATACGATGTTTACGCGTACATGTAATTCCAATTTTATATTAGAACTTGTTCTTACTTATTTTCTTACTTTAGCTAATTTACATCCCATTGTTTATGCCACAAACTACGTGTTGAAAATTAGATATTTTTTTTCCTAAATACGTATTATCCCTTATATATTAATTGAGGAACATTTGAAAAGATGTAACCTCAATTTTGTATTAATTAAAAGAGGCCCAATGCATAGGTGGCACTCAATTAGATAGTCAATTACATGCAATTGAAAATAAAGTAGGTCCACATTCGATTTTTATATGTTGTTAGATACATAAGTTGGTCAAACTATATGATATAATGATATGATATGCTATTTTCTTTCCTTAAATAAAACCTACGGAATTACCATAAATGACTAATATATATATGACAATTAATGATTTTAATGATAAAGATTTGATAACAATTTATATCTCTTCCATCATTTTTTGTTTAATTTTATATTATTAAAATAAATTAAACAATCAAATTAGCTATAAAAGTAAAATTTAGATTTTTTCGTATATGTTATATTTTAAATTTTTAAAAACGACAATAAATGACTAAAACTATTAAAATTATTATGTTAAAAATTAATGATCAATGGTTTAACATTTTTATTATAAGAAGATACACATGATTAAAACCATATGAGTAAAAAATATCATTTAATAATAAACTAAATATATATATAGATTAAACACTATATACCATAAGATAACATAAATATTTTAATATTAAAACTTTCAATGAATTTTCAAGAACATTTATAAATTATAAACTTATTAAAGATTTCAGATTGAAAATTTTCTTATCGATGATTTAAATATTTTGTAATAAAACGATATGAATGATCATAGAACCGTATGATTATAAATTCTTATTTAATAAATAACTATATAAAATATACTATTCTTAGAAAAATAGGTTGATCCATCTTAACTTATATTACACTTTTTATTAAACTAACTATCGAATTGATAAATAACGTACCAAAAAATGTTTTGCACTTTTCTTAAATAAAAGCTACGAAATTACCTAATATGATTAACATATATGTGAAAATTAATTAGTATGAATAATAAATATTTGATAACACTTTTGCGTATCTTAGTTATATTTTTAAATTTTATATTATTAAAAGATATTAACAATCACATTAAATATATAATAAAAACATTTACATTTTTTCTTATATGTTATATTTTAAATTTTTCAAAACGTCTATAAATTATTAGAAATTTGAAGATCCCACTCTGAAATTTTGTGATCAATAGATTATTTTTTTGTCATAATAAGTTACAAATGATCATAAAATTGTATTAATATGAACTTTTATTTAATATTATAAGAAGATACACATGATTTTAAAACCATATGAGTAAAAAATATCATTTAATAATAAAACATATATATATATATTTATAGATTAAACTATATACCATAAGATTACATAAATATTTTAATATTAAAACTTTTAATGAATTTTCAAAACATTTATAAATTATAAACTTATTAAAGATTTCACATTGAAAATTTTGTTATCGATGATTTAAATATTCAGTTATAAAACGATATGAATGATCATAGAAATGTATGATTATAAATTCTCATTTAATGAATGACTATATAAAATATACTATTCTTAGAAAAAAATAGATTGGTCTATCTTAACTTACATTATATTTTTTATTAAACTAACTATCGAATTGATAAATAATCTACCAAAAATTTTTTTTGCACTTTCCTTAATTAGAAGCTACAAAATTACCTAATATGATTAACGTATATATGAAAATTAATTATTATGAATAATAAATATTTGATAACAATTTTGGTATCTTAGTTCTTTTTTTTAATTTTATATTATTGAAAGATATTCAAAAATCACATTAAATATATAATAAAAATATTTATATTTTTTCTTTTATGTTATATTTTGAATTTTTCAAAACGTCTATATATTATTAGAAATTTGAAGATTTCCACTCTGAAAATTTTGTGATCAATAGATTATTTTTTTTGTTATAATAAGTTACAAATGATCATAAAAATATAACACATATGAATTTTTATTTAATAAATATTCAAACTAAATAATATATATATATAAATACTAATGATTTAAAGCAACAAGATTGGCTGATCAATTTAGTCGTCCAGCTGAAATCTTTCAAAAATATGTGAAAGACTAAAGTCAAAGCAAATATGGATTTAGAATAGTAGTTATATTTTACTAACCGAAATACCGAAAAAAAACCGAACCGAACCAAAACCAACCCGATATCTGGATTGAACACCCCTAATCCAAATGAAACCAAACTATTGTTTCATTCTCCAAAATATAATAAAAATAATAACTTAATCCCGCGCAAGGCGCGGATCTTATCCTAGTTATTTTGGAAAATGCATGTAAAGACTACTTCTTATGTAGAGGCTTTAGGAAACCTCACTCAACTTGATTTCTTTCTGTTTTTGACAACAAAATATAAAGCATTTACGTGTTTTATATATCAAAATGATAAAACACTGTCACTAGGCTTCGTGAAAATAGTAATTACTTCATCGTGTTAACATATTTACAATAATTACTTCAGCGTGTTAACATATTTACAGAAATTACTTAATCTCTTGTTAACATGTTTTCTTATAGCTGTAAAATATATGTAGCTTTCCTTTTCTCTGACATCTAAAATTACTTCATCTTGTTAACTTAACATATGTACAGACTACTACAGTCAATCGACAGAAAATATATGGATTCCTCAAAGGTTTCCTGAACTAATTGACTTAATAATAACTAATTAAACATAATGATTAATTTTTAACAAATTTTTTTTTGCCTTTTATAATAGTTAGATAAAAAAGGCAGGCAATTAGATCCCCCTAAAGTTATTCCTATAAACGAAGGATTGATCATTATCTTGTTGAAATCAATTAAATGATAATAAAAGATCTTATCATTTTCATATTGTCGATATCATCATAAGGATTCTTTTCTAAGTGTCTAGTCTTACTGAACAATGATGATAACAAATTATACAAAACACGGATAAACTTAATTGGCGCAGTCACCAAAAATCAAAGACACAATGAAATCCAAAGCCAAAGAAATCCACATTCTTAGACATATATAGCCAGTGACATTATCTTCTATATCCCCATTTTCTTAAGCTACCTTCGACCATACTCTTGGTTTCGTTACTTAAAGCACACTCTTTCCTACGGAAAAATTATAGTAATAAAACTACATGATCTACCAATTTAATTTAATGCTGATTTTCTAAGGTTCTACTTTTGCACTTTCTTTTTTTTTCTTCTTTTTTTTTTTCATTTTGGAGTAACTAACTTGGACTTCACTCCATACAGGCACACACTATCACTTTCTTCTAAAAGACTCCTCTCCATTATACTACGACTATAAACTATATCATGAAGGTGTTTATATATGAGAAAAGATATATCATGAAGGTGTTTATATATGTAACTATAAACTATATGCACATGAAAACATGCACAATGTATATATATATCTGAATATATTGCATCTCGTCAATGGTTGTATGTTGAGATCACTTACAATATAGAAAAAATAATAAGATCTATTTATTCAGATATATATTATGCTATTGAAAAGTTTAAACCTCAACCTATGGTTAGGACCAAAATGTTCGTGTAACTTGTGGCACACAAAGAAATAGCTTTCTCTTATGTATGTGGATCATTAATCTAGATTAAGACATCTCAACAAATATTGATTAAAACGAGTAGATTTGTTTTCAAAAACGCTACTTTCTCCAACCAAATTATTTCTAGTTCCAATAAAATCACTCAAACTCATGTATGAATAAGTAGGTAAGGAGTTTACGAAACCCTATATCTATGAGTGTGGTAATACTTCTGAACTACACCTGAATATCAACATCTTATTAGAAAGAGAAATATTTTCAATCCAAATTTATTGCAGAGTTAAAATCACAATTTTATATTAACCTATTTACTTATTTTGTGTTGAAAAAGGCAAAACTCCTCAAAAGATTTCTTTCTATGAGCTCAATAATTACATGACTAAATAAAGTCACACTGAGATGTCTTGACATCACACATATATAGTAATAAATTGCCACCTCTATCACAAGAGTAATAATACAAATCCGTGACACATGATCTACATAATTTATGTTAACTAAACATTTTTGGTACGGTTGACCGTATACGATAACGTATATAATACGATATGAGTGAGACCATATGCGTATCTAGTCGGTGGAGGGCTAGCAATTAGCATGTGCACATAGAACAGGTGAAGGCGCGGGTGACTTGCGAGCAAGTAAGAGCCCATGTTTTCGAGAGGACCCACCTTTGTCTGAAATACGTGAGAAGATACGATTGAGATTGGCCCCACGCACATTTTTACGATTATTAAAACACGGTTTAAGCGCTAATTTGAAAAAAAAATATAAATCATTCAACAAATCACGTGGTTTTGCATCGGGATCGGTTCTCTCTTCCTGACAAATGAATATTTCCAAACTGAAACGAATAGGCACAAGACATGTGGCGACGATCTCCACGTTAGATCATGTGACGATGTGGGTCCTAATAGTGTGTGAAACTCTACTTAGGCTAGCTCTTCGGGGAAGGACTCACTCCAGCGTACGAAGTTCTTCAACTCCAAGAAGTCCTACGATCAACGGAGCAGTTCAATTATTCACTATACTCTATGGTCACACACATGCACTAGCTTTTTGGAAATACTCAATTTTTATCCGATTTTTTTTTGTCTTTTAAAAATGATGTGATTCGGACAATTCATGAACCTCTGAAGTTTTGTTATAAAGCAGTTTGTCAGCGATTCTTCACATGCTAATTGAACTAAAGACACCTAAAGTATTTATATACTTAAGTTACAAAAAAAAGTATTTATATACGTGCATTGGTCTATAAAAATACTATTATTTATGAGAAAAGTAGTTGGGCTAGCGACCTTCTACTTGGAGTTTTATACTAGTATAGAAAAAGATGAAGAGTTTGCCAAGGACTTTAGTGTTGTTGTTTATAAGTTTCTAATTTGTGCGAGCGAATTCACCGTTAATTGTGGTCTATAATATATTGGAGAAGCGTTATATATTAGTAAATATGTATAATTTGACGTAACTAGACAAATAAAAGAAGACGATACTGAATTTTCCTTTTTGGTCTTCTCAACGACTAAAATGTGTGTGGATGACGGTTTCCAACTCGAAAACTTAACTTGCTAGTTGCTGCCGATGCCATTTGTCGAATAGGTTAAAACTTTAGTACTTCAAATGTGATAGCTCACAGAATTTGAATTGTTATCTCTAGCAGCTCAATTTTTTTTAAATTTCACCATGGTGTTCCCGAAAGTACTCAAAGATCTAATATGTGTTGATGTTTTTTAGAGTGCCATCGTACAAACTTATTGACATATGAATTACTTTTACCGATTACGAGCGTATTTTTAATCGTTTTCAACCTAATGATTCATTAATTAATGTTACATTACCGTTATCACATTGTTCTCCTTGATCCATCCAAACATAGTAACTTATTTTTGAAATACTTTTTTTTCTTTTCCACTTGCACACAGTAACTCTATCCATTCCATAACAAAACGACAATTCTCAACTTATAACTTTATTAAGTATCTGCTTCTTTTACTTGCACTTGCACAGTAACTTTATCATTTCAATAATATAAATATACTAACACTTGCGTACTTTAGCAATATGGACTCGTTCTGTTATACATTTGATTAATGTATGTACGTACGTAATGGATAAGCGATCAAAAAAGATAGATACACACACTCGTACAGGATAGATAGACTCGTACCACCACATGAATAAAGAAAAACTAAATATTATGTTTTTCACTATGCGTATGTTTTATCATCTATTCTTCTTCATCTCACTGTTATCTCGATTATAAATAGATAACGTATGACCGCGTCCATAAACTTTGATTTGTTAACTAATATTTCTTATATTTTAAGTGTGATATGTAACATCCCGACCATCCACGGCTAGTGAACTATCAACACTCATTTTCTTTTGGTCTGTGAACCCCATCACATCTGACTGACGGTGCATTATTTTTCAAGGTCCAAAAATTTTGCTTATTAACCCTGTAATCACCACATGATTTTTATGTGTTTTGGCCTCACTCGCACGGCATCGCGAATCACTTTCCAATAGGTCACTCATCCTTCTACTACTCCAACTCAAACATGCTTTAACTCTGGAGTTCTAAACGTATGTGTGCCGGAAAATGTAAGCGCACTTTATTAACATAGGTAGTCAAATCAATTCTCTTAAACCTTGTCATGTATCACAACTCGGGATGTTACAATTTACTCCTTTTCAAAGAACACAACGTTTTCGTTGCGCTCCACGGCAGGTCTCAAGACGCCTCTCGGATCAGAACCGAGATGGCTAACCAGCTCTGATACGATTTGTAGCGCACCGACCGCTCACGGCTAATGGACCACCCACACAAGTTTACTCGGCATGTGGGCCCATCCCATCTGATGGACGGTGCGTTAATTTTTTAAGGCCCGAAATTTTTGTTTACTGATCCTGCAATCACCACGTGACCTTTTTCATATTTTGGTCTCACTCGCACGGCATCACGAATCACTTTCCGATAGATCACTCATCCTTCCACTACTCCGGTTCAAACACAATTAACTTTAGAGTTTTAAACGGATGTGTGCTGAAAAAAGTAAACGCACTTTGGCAACATATATATCCAAATCAATTTTCTTAAGTTTATCTATGTATCATAGCTCGGAATGTTACGGATATATTAAAAATTTTACTAAACACAATCGACCAATTTGTGATAGTTCCAAATGTTGTGATTCTTTCGGACACCAATTATATATCCACCTGTTCATATCTTATTTATGTGATTCCATACCAAATTTAGGTTTTAGTCTCTCGCAACCACATCTTTTTGCTAACTTTACACGCAAATTTTTGAACCATTAGTAAGTCTGTAAAATGTAGAGTTGTCGGTCGTCGTTGTTCTAAGTTATTACTCTTAATTCAGCTGGCATGTTTACCAGTCAGGTGAAACGAATTATAATATTTTTACTATGTTTGCTAGTTACTATTTATTACTCCATTTTTGTTACTTTCAGTTATTCCGGTGTTTCCCATTCATACTCTTAGTGTAAATGGTAGATCTTCATACGTAATATATTAAAACGGGTTCCACCTGGATACGATGAAATGATGATTGACAGATATATCAACAAATAGCACTTTATAGAAAATATTACAAGATGAAATTTATTCAAAAGTTTCTTTACTTCTAAGAAAATAAATATAAAATAGTGTTTGAAGCGGCAAAGAAAAATAAGATAAAAACTGTAAAAACAGAAGAATAGTTAGAGAGGTGTCGGTGCCGACTGCCGACAGATGAGCCGGATGAGCTTGTGACCCACTGAAATAGACACCTTCGCTTTCGTAGGCACGCAACGATACTCAACCCCACACCGTTGATATTCATTCATCATACTCACTCTACATATGTCGTCCCATAATTCCAGTTAGATTGCCTTTAGAAAAAAAAAAATTCCAGTTAGATTTTTCTTTCTTTCTAATTAGATACTTATCAAAACTGAGAAATAAATGAATATGTGTCTCCACTCTTTACGTTGACATTTATGATTCAAACGAATCCACAATCTTAGAACAAGCTAAATTAAACAATATTTTTAGTAAGTAATAAATTAGGTTATAACCTTTGCTATAGCATGGGGCTAATAACTGTTAGATAATTTTATGATATATTTATTTTAATAAAAAATATTGTAAAAATTGCGATGATGTAAAGTTAATCTGTTTGACACTAATAATAATATATGTATATATATTGATTTTTTGTTTTTAATATTTTTTATATAATTATAGTAACTAATTTGTGAGAGTTAAAAATTGTCGTTTTTTTGGTAAACATGTTAAGTAAAAAACATTGTAGTTCATCTATTTAATCTGCCTTACATTAATTGTTAAAATATCGTAGTTCATGAATATAAATCCGTCTTTCATTAGTTTAAATTCCTTTTTAATATTTTAATTGAAATGGCATAATCTATTTTGATTTGACACATCGAAGTTTTAGTAGAATTCTAGCTAAATTAAACGATATAGGAACACTTATCAATTGTCTTTGTTGCTTGTGATTGAATGCAAATCAGTAAGGATTTGGAGTTTCTTGTGAGAGAGAGGAGCTGTTGATTGTTGCGCAAGTAACTCTTTCCTCTGAGTTTTTATATTGCAAAACACTGAACTGTGGCGCTATTGTGGGATCTTATTATTTTTTTGTTTTTTTTGGTCAAATGGGATGTTATTCTTTTCAACAAGTTTATTAATCCAATGTTCGACAGATAACACAGAGAACCAGACTAGGTTCTTTCTTTCTTTCTAGACCTTAGTTTGACACTTAGACTGTATAAACGAGTTCACGTAATAAAGAATGGTAAAAGAAACACAGTAGGCAAAAAAAAAAACACAGTAAAAACACAGCTTTTACAAAGTAACAAAAAATCGATACATCCCTTGCTCCTGCATTATTGTTTATTCTTCGGGATGTCTCATCTTTCTTGTACAGATTTTGAAACATCGAGATAATTGAGCCGACAAGTCCCTAGTAGCAGTTCTGGTAGTTCATTTTCTGTATTTGCCTGCATAATACGTGTTAAAACATCAAAAATTATTACCATAATACAAAATCTTACAATTCAAAAAATTTAAGGGCATGGTTAGCTTTGCTTTACCTGTATCAGAAAAGCCATTTCTATAACCAAGTTGGTAAGATACCCAAGAACAAGATTGGTTACACCTCTTGCAACAGTTGAAGACCCAACATCAACATCAAGCTGAGAAAGAAACAAAGCTCAAAAACATTATATGATTTTGTTAGCAGAGATAACATGTAACATAAATTTTGATTTTATCTTTTACCTCCAAGTAATTCTTTCCGCGGGTGTAACGAACTTCAAGTGCCTGACCCACCAAGCAAGCCTTCTTGCCAACACTTTGTTTCACAATCCATGAACCTTTGGAGATGTGAGGGATGAGTTTAAAGCGCGAGTTGCGATAAGCGTCATCACCATTGACAAAACTCTCTAACAAAGGATGCTCTTCTAATGGAGTTTTCAGCATATAGTACAATGCTAGACTGTACATAGCTGAACCAGGGACCTGATTTATACACGTTTGATATCAATTAGTGTCTCTTAACTATGAATAAAATCAATGAATCTTTAGAATAATATATAGAAGCTTATCTCAAAGTTACCTGCATGTTTACAATGAAGAAAAACTCTGGACCGTCCTTAGCTGCATATTCTTGAACTAGACCGCCTATTCGTCCACCAAGATTATCTTCTCTCTTATCAGAACTTATCCAGTCTGCTCCAATCATTTGCATCAATGTGTCATTTGCCTTCACCTATAGTTTAAGTAGTACCAGCAGCATCATTATCATATGTGTTGAATTACATTTAACAAAATTTCAAGGACACAAACATATTTGTGTATCTAGAAAACAGTGTAACCTTTTGTCGGTCTTTTAGATAATTTTCTCCACGAATTAAGAATGTAGATGGATCTGCCGTAGCCCAACTACAAGGCATAGTAAAATTTGGGTCTTTCTGAAGAGTGGCTCCATAGAAGAATGTGCTCTTATCATCCATACCGACCTCTTGTAAATCCATATAGCCTTTCTTATTATTGGCTAAATCTTGAAGTTTCTTTACAATACCAGCTGGTGATGGTATCTTGAGCTGAAACACATACAACTTTCAGATTTACCTTGACCAACACGCAAAACAACTAGAAATGATTTACCTGAGAGTGTCCTTGTGAAAAGGGAGAGTTATCAATTAAGCTATCGAACTCGGAGGGCTCAGGAACGTCGAAAAATTCATCAGAAACATCATTCAAGTCCATCAAACTGTGGCGTGCTGAAGAAGGTTTCTCCATTTCATCAGCCTTCACAAGCTCTAGATCAACCCTTTTGGCTTCTGTTATAAGGGGTCTAATGTTGACCTTGGACAAGCAGGGTTTGGTTTCTAAGAACTCCCCTGAGACGAACTCAGCGAAGCCCTGTCCTTGTTTCGCTTTGAACATTTCACGTAACGCAGCAAGTCTCTCAACAACACGGATGGTTATGGATCTTGAAGAAGACGGCCTCATGTATAAGTTCCAGCTTCTCCAATCAATGGCTACCATATGCTTTACTAGTGATTGTTTCCCTTTGCTTACCGGAGTCACCACGTAGCCACCACCTACGTTCAGAATGCAAAAACGCATAAATAAAGGATTATGAAATCAACTTTTAACTTTTAACGCAAAACCATATTAGAATGTGAGGTAATAAACTTTACTTTTGACACAAGCACGAACATAACCCCTCCTTGGTGGGCACTTCTTGTGATAAACAGAGTGGCAAAGTATCACTGTGATATTCAAGGTTAAGAAATTTATAAACCTGGAGACTCAAAGGATTGAAAAGCTCAAGAATTGTATCTAACCATAGGTTCCATCTTCTTCCCTTCTCCAGTAGCGTCTCAGCAATAAGTCTCTTCGATTCATACCCCAGGGCAGCCAATCACTGTATAACTGGACATTGATTATATCTGTGTGTCCATCAAGATGCTCCACCACGCTGCCTTTGTAGAAACAAAAGTCCCATCTACAATAACCCCAAGTCAAAAACCAGATTAATCTCTAAACCTAGATAGAAAGAAAGTAAGGGTTTCTTGCGTTTCAAGGCATGTATAATACTAGACCACTGTGGTTGGTTAACCTCACAAAACAAAGTTATAGAGCTTACTCTGATCTCAAAGGATCCAGAGACATTAGTGTATTGAAGATATCTTCTGAAGTACCATCAATGACTCCAACTGCCATTACTGCAGGGTGATCATCCCAATGCTGCAAGAGGTTTCAGTAAAAGAAACTAAAGTTAAGAAACCAATTATGATTCACAACTGCAGTAATGAACAAAAATAAACATTACCTTTCCTCGTGAATCCCAGTCTTTAGCTTCTTTAAAAAGGCGTAAACCTGAAAACTCAAAAGATCGGCAAGGCCAACGGTTTCTTGAGTCACAAGTCAGTTACAAAAGATAATTGTCTTTTCTTACCGTTTTGGCATCCAAAAATTTTCCATGGAGAAGGAGCAATGACATCAAGTGCTATTGTTTCAACATTCAGTGATGAGTAATTTGTCCAATCTACTGAAACTTTGCGGCGTGTCCTCTTGGATAGATCAAGCTTCACAAGTCCTTTCTCAGCATGAGATACAAATTCACAATCCGGAAAAGGAAACCCCTAAAAATATAAATCAACTCTTTTAGTCTTAAATCTTATAATGTATATAATGTACTAAAAATTAAAGAACCTTTTGTGAAGCATCTTGTAATGATCTGATCCATTTGGCTGCTTCTTCAGGACTACTTGCTCCCAGCTGTTCAGAGTTAAAAAACCTAACTGATTATTATAACAAAAAGAAGCATAAAAAACATGAGATATACAGAAAATTGCCTTCCAAACAAACCTTCAATTGATCCAAATGATTTGAAGTGTTGTAAAGTGTAAATATGAATAGGATCTGAAACAACACATGACAAATACTTATAAAGTGTAAAAATTAGAGTTTTGCAGCTTTATTACTATCGGTATCCAAAACTTGGTACCTTTCTATGGAAACTCTCTCTTCCATTGTCAGTAACCCTAATACAACAGTCTAGGGATGCTCTTCTGTCAGGCTCCTATACAGAAAAAGAAAAAACAATAAGAACATGAAGATATCCCATGTTCATCCGTTTATTCAACATCACTTGTTCATGTCAGTATCTTGAATCTACACGTAAATCTCTCAATATACTAATTGAGGTTGTTGAACATAACACATAAACAAAGTGAGGAAATGAAAAAAAAAATACAAACCTCATTGTGATCTGATGGTACTGATCTAAAGCTTTTAAGGTTGTTGTCGAGAAGAAGAAAATATCGTTTACGAGAGAATTGAAGACCAAACCGGTTATGTCGGATGGTGTAAAGCCAACCTTCCATTCTTCCGTCGGTTTGAGACATTTCCATTTTTCTACAAAAACTTGTTCTTAGTTTTGCATTTCATAAAACAATTCAAATTATTACAAAAAAAAATAAAAATCACCAGGAATGATTTATTTACCACTTGAAATGCTTCTTCTCCGTAAACGATTCGATATAACAAAACTTGTTGTGCCTCAAATGCTTAACTTGAAGCGATTCTCTGATTCCGCCTCAGCGAAACAGAGAACCGAAAGTGGTATTGAAAGATCAGTTAGTTGCAAAGGAAGTTTTATTTATTTATTTTGTTATGTTCTTTCTTTTCTTTTTGCTGTTTTATTTCGTTTTGGATATAAACTTTTTTTTAATTTTGATGGTTTAAAATTGCTTGCTATTTATGAGAAGCAAAATGATTGGCAATGTTTAAATTCTATAATTAGCTTATTTTATTTGTCTGCCGTTCGTTTTGCCGATTCCGGAAGTCCTTAAATCGTAAGGTGAATGACTGACAAGTGAGGAGAAACAAATGCCCAACACATTCCACAACTAAAACTAAGACAAAGAAAGACACACAATGGATGCATTCATTTGATATGTTGAACTGATTTGTATTAATTGAAAAGTCCGCTTTTTAAATGTGAATTTTAGAAAAGTCACTCAAAAATGTGATTTGTATTATAATAATTTAATTTCCAATTCTAAATTCTAGATCGTATTCGTTTTAGTCTTTGAGACAATTGATTTGCTGTTGCTTAATCAAGTGATATAGAGCATCAAATCTTGGAATAATTTTGCACAGGGAGACCACTCCTCTTCAAGCTCCAAGTTGTGTTTTTTTCTGCAACTTCGTTTGGATTTTCTTAAACATGTTAGGCTGAGAGATACAGAATCATTCATAACCTTGGCCAGGTTTGCGCACCATTGTTTCACCAGAGGTACAGGAGAAACAAAATATTATGCGCCTGCCCTCTGTTTAGATCAGGCCATCTAAAGAGCTTGAAGTATTGCAACAACTCTTAACACAGTCTCCCTCGTGATCTGTATATGCCTTGAATCCTCTCTTTTCATACAATAGTAGATGAGTTTTTTTTGTCTAAAGACTTATGTTATGATCTTTCCTTGAGAAGAAGTAACATCCAAAAACAAAGAGGGAAATAATCAACTTTGGATTAATATATTCAACAAGAATCTGAACCATCCATACATGTATTTGATTGCATGTCTTGCAATAAAGAAAATATACATTCAATTTGCACTAACTATGCCAAGAGAGAGAAAAGAATGGATAATCTAGACATGTGAACTAGTTAAACAACTCCATCTCCTAGTTCGAGATCCCTCGCCTAGAATCATTAGCATCCCCATATTATTTGCTGACAAATTGTACACATACCTGCATTGCATTATAACTGCATTCATCAGAAAGCAGTAAAACCAAAAAAATAAAAATAATAACCAAGTGTTTTAACAGGCTAATCTTCTTACTTGTTTTGCTTGGCTTTCCTTCTCCAAGAAACAAAAGACACAATCCACTAAGACACACACAAGAACGAAGGGAAACTCAGATATCAATTTTCATGCTGTGACCGTTTTACATATGAGAGATTATGATTGTTTTTACCTTGAAGACCGTTACTACACAGAATGCTTTGAAAGATGGCATTTTGCTAACCAGGTTTCGCCTCTTTGTTGTGACAGTTTCCTTTGATAGATGCTGTGCTATCTCTTTCAGCAACACCAACTGAGCTTTGTCTGTTCGCATAGATACAATGGTATGTCTCAATGACTCCCTGTCAGCCTCAAGTGCTTGAAGCCTTGTGTAAAGCTTCTCAATATCCGGCTCGTTAACTCCATGCTGAGTCATAACCACCGGTTCTTGGTACCTCGGAGAGTTCCAATGATCACCTTTCAACTTCTCCTTGCTAATCTTACTAGGCTCATTATCAATCTTAACTTCAGAGACTCCCACGTGAACTGAGTCAATGGTATAAACTCTATCACTACTACAAGACATAGGAGAGTCTGCAGAAAATGTCCCTTTTATTTCTTTAGCAGCTTCTAAAGGAGAGTTTGGATCATAATATGGCCATCTTGGAGACTGACCAACCATCACCTTCTCCACAACCTCAACATCACCATCTGGCCCGCTCGGATTCTCATCATCCACACTACATTTCAAAGTGTATTCACACGGGTAAGCTTCAAAACCAAGAACCTGATCTTGCATCTCTGCTTCAGTTATCCCACAGCTCAGCAAGCTATCCTTATAAGCTTCAACCTCATAAGACAAGGCCTCAATAGCTTGATCTTTCTCATACAACAACTCCTCCAGAACCTTAAGCTTTTCTTGGTCATGAGTCATCTTCTCCTCAGCAAACCCTTTGAATTGCCGAGCTTCCATCTGTATCTCAGCCTTCTCTCTCTGCAGCCTAAGTATCATCGACATTGTCTCGTTGGCTGCTGAAGCAGCAGCGTTCCTCTCCTCTTCAAGCTCCAAGTGAAGATCTTTCACTATCTTCCTCTGGCTAGAGAGATCCTCAAGTAGAGCAGCACATTGGTTCTCAACTAGTAACTTTGCGGTTGAAGATGAATCAGAAGAGCCTCGTGACAACAACAACATAAGGTTCCCTTCTTCGTTGAACTTTCTTTTCACCGTTTTAGTACATGCCCCAAGGGAATAATCACAAACAGAGTCACAGCATTTCACAACGTCTCTTGGAGGAAAACTCTGTTCAGAATCCATGGCTCTAGACACATATAGACAAGCTAGGTACGTTCCCAAAAGCCCTGATCTAATAAAAGGAGGAACCTTTAACAACTTTACCGTTAACAAACTGCGAGAAAAGTTTCTGCATAGTCAAAACAGAGAAGATAAGTGATAGATTCTCAAAACCCAGGAGAAGGTATGGGTGCAGCTACCTATTCACAAGTATCTCTCCTTCCGGGAAAAAGAAAGAGGGAAACTTTCATTCTGTTTCCAGGAAAACAAAACAGAGGAGAATGTTAGAAACAGAGCCTCTGTTTCTGTTACAGAGGGAGAGAAGACGGAAAAGAAAGATTTTTAATTGGTGTTTGATTCTTCATCTTCCTCATCTATCTCCCTTCTGAATCGGAGCTGGTTTCATAATTCTTATTGGGTTATGTGCCCACATAGATCATAGAAGAGTAATATCATGTGATAAAGTTTGGCCCTTTTTGGGGGAAAAAGCAAAATAATTAAATAAAAATGTTGTCTAACGACAAAAATCTGTTAAATACTAATTAGAGATAAAATTAGCGAAGGGTGGGGAAAAGATCCGAAAGTTCATAAATAGATTTGTACATGAGCTAGATGTTTTGTCACAAAAAAAAAATTAAGACTTGTTAAAATCATAATTAAGGTTTGAGTTAGAACTTGTAACTATTCCTTGCGAAGATTTGATTTACGATCAAACTGAAAAACGTTTACCACATGTACTGATTCGTCCCATGACTCCCGTCTACTGCAGCTGAACAAAAACATAAACTCAAAATTCAATGAAAGTTCTCCCTGTTTCTTTCCATGTGCAAGAAGTCCATTTGCACAGGGTCTAAATTTTTTGCAATTTTTAATTGGAATTTGTAGTAGCTTTTTTAAGAAATTTAGGGGCTTTTGCAGAATTGTTTTAGATGCTCTTATAAAATGAAAATTTGCATAGGGTTCCACTCAATCAATGAGGACGGGTAGCAGCTTGGTTATTATCGTTTTCTTGATATAGATTTATCATCAAACACTTGCACCAAAAAGAGAGATGATTTTATCATCAAATGTCAGTAAATTGGTTAGATCACTTAGATGAGAATACTCATTTATCTTTATCTATTTTAAAAGATATCACAATGTGTATTTGGCTTTACAAGGAATTTGTGTCTCTTTAAATTTTAGTTGTGGAATAAATTAGAGAAGGTTGTAAATGTAACACGTGGTTATTGATCAATAAATGGAAGTAATGAAGTTTTTTTAAAAAAAAAAGGACCACTTTTTTGTCAGATTTAACACAAAGAAGGGGGAATGGAAAATAATGTATTTACCGGAAGTTTTAAACCCTTCATTAAAATAATGTAATTTTAAATGTTTTGGTCATAATACTAAACAAAATCTGAAGTACATAAACGAAAGCTAATCCTACATATAGTTTACAAGCACAAATATATTAAATGAAATTTTGAATCCACCATAGTTTGAACTGTTTCGAATCACATCAGCAGATTCCACTTCGAATTTGCTCAAATGCTTTAAGAATTTAACGAGAAATTCGCTTAACTGGTTCCTAATATGACACTAGACTTTGCAAAATTTGCTCTAATGTGTTTCAAAGCTATCTGGGATGTCCACTCAAAAGTCTGAAAGCTATATTTTATCAAAAGTTGATATTTGTTTATGTTAGTTAAGTTTTTGTTAAATATTTTCTTGTGTCAAAAGTTGCATACAGGTTATGGGTGAATAGAGAACATCACCCCCATATATTAAGGTAGTCTTTTTGTTGTCTACCATATATACAATTGTATCCTATAACTTCTGTCTATTATCTGAACCCAACACTTGCAGCGTCCCTGGCATAGATAACACCTCAATCATTCGGTGAAGACCCACACTTTTTCGTAAGAACATATTTTTTTTTAAAGATCTTATTACCAAATATGTTTCTTACCTCTACTGTATGATCGTTAAGGCCGATGGAATCATGGTCGCTCTAACGATTATATCGTTTCGTCATTATTCAGTTTATAATATCAGCATATTTGGTATACCTATCACAAAATGCTGAAAAGGGTATATCAGTTGTAAACTTATCGCCATGTCTAAATCATACTATCATATTGCACTAATTTATTATGATATTTTTTGGGGATAAAATCCAATATACTCCTGGGATTGGTGTCATGAAACTCGCTCATTGTTTTGGGTGTGGTTAATCTTTTGGGGATAGTCTTTACATTGTTGGTTCCTGAATCTAAAGGCAAGTCTGGTGAGAACGAGAACAATGATGAAAACAGCATTAGTAGCAACAACAACAAAAATAGCAAGGTATGAACAACTGCATAGAGACTCTAAAATATTTGTGTGTATTTATTACTTGTATCTTTATTAACTCTACTTCTCTAGATTTTATCTTAACTAGCAGCTCAAGTTATTCTTTATTCAACAAAAAAAGTTAGTATTTATTCATATTTCTCCATTGATCGTCAAATGCAATAGGATCTGATTCTTTTACATATCTGTATCGGTTTAGTTTTTGGTATTATTCATTGTAACAAATGAGGGTGGAGAGTTGATGGAAAGCAATTACGAAGAAATTTTGGTTCTTGGTGGTCATAGAAACAAATATCAAACAGTAACACTAATCAAAATGGTGTATACAGTGGTTGTCATTAGTTAGGAATGTATTGGTACGCAAGTTAAGCCATAAACAGTGACTGCATTGTATTTGTTTCTGCAGCCATTTTCTGTATAACCTGCAAACCACAGGATGAGTACAAAGGAGAGCTTAAAGAGATGAGAGGACAAAAAATATAAGAATATTCTTATACTCTATACATATTTTACGTACACGTTTAAGAGAGTACATTACATGGGAGTGTACTAATAGGCACAATACAATCATTCACTAGCTGTGAATATCAGCAACAATACACCAACGTAAAAAGAATGAACTTATGTGTAGAAACTCGGACATAAGAGGCAGCTTCGTATTCAGAGACCAGCTGAAACCAAACCATGCAATGTTACAATTCCAATCAAGGTGTCGTCTTCATTAACCACCGGTAGAAACTGTACGGGCGATGGCGGTGACTCCATCTTTTTCATCGCTTCAACAGCCATTGTTTCCGGTCCAATCGTCCTCGGCTTCCTGTTTTCAAAACAATAGGCGCAACGTAAGATCTCACAACACACGCCAACATTTTATACGGTCTAAAGCAGTCTCTAACCTGTTGCACATTTCTCCAACGCTGAGTTTGAAGATTGCTTCTCCACTTGCTTTAAGAGTCCTGCGAAGATCTCCATCTGTGAATGTACCGATCAAGCGATGATGTTCGTCAACCACAAGCAAACACCCACATCCTTTGCTGGTTAGCTCAACTAACTGATCCATTATCAAGTCTCCTTCTTTACAAACCGGAAGCTCTTCTTTCTTCTTCATAACATCCTTTACCTGCAACAAATGGCCAATAATAGATTCACACCCAACTCTATAGGTTCTTATGTAGGCATGGGCGTGCGTTCGAAGTTCTGTAGTTTTTTTTCTAATTTTCGGATCGGTTCGGTTCGAATTTATCCAAAGTCCTCAAAAATACTAAAAACTAATCAGAAGTATATAAATTATTCAAAACAATTTGAAAGAAACTAGCTAAACCACCAAATATTTGAAATAAAATAAAACTACTAAAATTTCAGAAATACTCTAAAATATTTAAAATTATACAGTATAAGAATTGATAGGTTTAATTAACTTAGGATATTTATTTTGGTTTGGATAAATATCCGTTAACCAAAATACTTACCCCCTTAAACTCCCATTTTGAGTATTTAATTTTAAAACCCGGTTTAGACCGGATCGGATTCAATTCCGGTTTAGTTACAAACCGGCCAGGCCTATTCTAAAGCTAAACATCTCTAGATCAAACCTTGAAAATCAAGCTCTTGCCGATCCTACCGGCGGGATGATTAGCGCCATACTCCTCCTTCGTTAGATTCCTAGCCGCCATGAGCGCAACCGCAATGGTATCCCCAAACACCATCTGGATCGCCGTAGACGTCACCGGAGCGAGATTAAACGGACACAACTCCCTCTGTAACGGCAAATGCACATTCATATCGCAAACTCCAGCGAGCGGATTCGCAGGGACGGAGGTGAGAGACACCAAGAAGGCTCCCCTAGCCTTAGCGCAGGGGACGAGACGGAGCAGCTCCTCGGTGGAGCCGGACTTGCTGAAGAGGACGAGAACGTCGCGGGAGGAGAGAGCGCCGATGTCGCCGTGAAGCGCGTCGAGAGGGGAGAGGAAGGAGGAGCGGAAGCTGAGGGAGATCAGGGTCTGGGAGATTTTGTTGGCGACGAAGGCGGATTTGCCGACGCCGGTGAAGAAGACGGTGCCGGAGGTGGAGAGGAGGATGCGGGAGAAGTCGAGGGTTTGGGAGAGGTCGAGGTGTTTGAAGAAGTAGTTGAGGAGATCTTGCTGGGATTTGAAGAGGGCGAGGAGGTTGTCTTTGGAGATTTCTTGGTGGTGGTGATGTTCGTTGCCGTGATTGGCGGAGGAGAAGTCGAGATGTGGCGGTGGTAGAGATCCCATTGTTGATCTGAGAAGGAGAGATCTCTGTTAGATTGATCTGAGAGAGATCTTTTGCTTTGATGGAGAGGGTGCATTAATGGAGATGGAGGGGCAAAACGGTAATTTGATTACTCCTTCCATCTTTTCGTGGTGATGGAGTGAGTTTTGACTTTTGAGGGGCGTCGGTGATTTGGATAATTAGAGGTAAATATTCATTTTTGGTCAAAACGAAAATATGGTTAGTCTAATATTCAAAGGAAATATGATTAGCCACTATATATTAGCCACTATTTTGGGTTTTTTATGTCTGCAGCTTTGTTATTTTTGTCTCATTTTGTTGACGCAGTGGTTTTTTTTACGTCTGCAGCTTTGTTATTTTTGTCTCTGTCATATAGCATTTTGTTGACGCAGCCGCCGGACACGGCGTCTATAAAACGAATATGGCTACTAGTTTTTTCCTAAGAAAAAAATAGTAATGCATGTGAAACTGTTAGGGATAGAAATGATGAAAACCAGATTTCTCTGATCTCTCCTCCAATATTCAGTACGTTTTTCGAGACAATTGATGAAACAGACAAATGTGGAACCAAAATTTAGTGGAAATATATCTACTGAATATTGGATCAAATGGATAGTCATTTAGACGGTAAGGTTAAGCTAAGTAAAAACAATCTGAAATCAGTTTGAAACAGATCTCAACTAAGATCAAATCACATGTAATGTGTTCTGATGAAAAACAAGCATTTTTAATCTGTGTAGAATCTATAGATTAAAATCTAATAACATGTGCTAGATAGAATTATAGGTACATAAACAAAGCTTTGAAACATGAGTGTTGTAAGTGAGAAAAGTAACATAAGTGTCATTGTGTCAGGCCTTGTCTACGAGATAGTATCACCCTCCTAAACAACATCTTCTACAAATCTACTGAATCTTGGGTGGTCTTTAATAATCTCCTGTATGATAAAAAGAACTGAGAAACTAAAAGTCACTGTTTAAATTCCTCCTTGAGAATGGAATGTTAACACGGAAATAGAGGGAGTTTCCATCTCCATCATCGAGTGAGTAACTAATCACCAACCTCATCTGCACAAATACATTATCAAAATTCTAGTTACAGCTTTTGAAAAAAAAAATAAGAGAACAGACATGAGATACTAAATGGGTAGAAAAGAGAGATGGATTCCAAGATATCTATAACCTCAAAGTACACACAACACCTTTATAGAGGCAAGCACACACAAAACCAAGAAAAGAAAGAAAGAACTAAAACCATCAGGGACAAAACAAGTAAGATTTATATTTGACAACTTCTCTTCGGTCAAACGAAGTTAACATTAGAGTGCTCATGATAAGGCAAAAAAAGACCAAACCATCTTCAGAATCACGTTTCCAATCTAAAACGTGCAAGACAATCTTAAAGAACCTTACAACCACACTGAGGTTATGATCATAAGTTAGCTAAAACGTGAGTAGAGAGCCAGCCAGAGAGTGATTAACATACCATCATTATCCAGAGGTGCCGGGTCGGTTCCCGCTAGATCTTGGTCGACCCAAGTATTCTGGATCGGATCGAATATACCCGCCCGATTTGGGTCGCCCGGTGTGTCCAGACCCGGAATACACCTGCCACGGCTGTTGCTGTTCCTGGTGAGGCAATCCCAGAATCGAAGAAGAAGCGAGTCCAGGTTTCTCATCTTTCCGAACAAACCCTGGCCTAAGATGCGGAGGGACAAACCGGTCAGGCTTCGGGGAAACGGACAACGGAGCCGGAGCAGCAACGGTTTTATCCGGTTCCGAGGTCCGAGCTGGAAACGAAAGCGAGGAACCAGGTCCGGTGTGACCTAAGGGACGGAGAGAGATCTGATTCGGATCTGGATCAGAGATGGGTTGATCCGGAGTCTTCGGAGGAGGCGTAGTGACGGAAGATTTGAGGGGCTTCGGGGAAGGTTTGGTGAGGACGAGCATGCGGCCATTGGAACGAGCAACAGAGGAATAAGAAGCAGGGGAGGAAGAAGATGGATCCTTTTGGAGGATGTGGCTGTAGTTAATGGTAGTGTGTTTGTTGTTGGGTCTTGCCATTCAACCTTCTTCTCTGTTTAGATTTTAAAAAAGTTTCTCTTTTTAGATTTTAGAATTACAAAGGAAGACGAAGAAACGAATCTATGTTCTGTTTTTCGTTCTCTCTTTTGTCTACCTCCGCCTGTTACTTTATCTGTCTTTTCGGATTTTAAATAAAAAGATTTAAGATTATAATTGTACTTTAATGATTGCGAAGGAGGAGAAAGATAAAAGGGTGACGCAAGTGATGGTCATTATTATTAGGCACATGACACGTTTCCATTTTTCAGATAATTTTATGGGCAATTGTCAATAATAGCACCTTTTGAAGTTTATGTCTCAAAAATAGCATTAGAAAGAAAAAGTCACAAAAATGACATTCATTAAAGGGTAAAATATCCCTAATACCCTTGGTTTAAAATTAAATAAACAAACAAAAATAAATAAAAATAAATAAATTAAAAATTAAAAAAATGAAAAAAAGATTTTTTTTTATAGTTTCAGATTATATATTTTCAGATTCGAAACTTTTACAATTTTTTTTTCAAATTTTTTTTTTTTTTTCAAATTTTCTTTTTATAATTTAAAAATACTTTTTAAAACTGTTTTTAAAATTTTTATTTTTTATTTTAATATTTTTTTTTATAAAATTTTAAACCCTAATTCCAAAACCCCACCCCTTAACTCTAAACCCTAAGGTTTGGATTAATTAACCCAAGAGGTATAAGTGTATATTTACCTCTTTAATGAAACCTATTTTTGTGACTTTGAACCTTGAGTGCTATTTTGGGAACATAAACTTGGTTTGGTGCTATCCTAGTCTTTTTCTCTAATTTTATTATCTAAAATATACTGATGTGTAAAATTTGATGGGATCTACATTGTGAATGGATGATAAATACTTTGTTATTACGTGTCATTAAGCTAGAAACATTCAATATGAATTTCAAACATGTAACAGAAACTAGAGTACTATCATACATCCAACCAGATCAATAAATTAAGATCCAGAGTTTCTTACCGTATAAAAAAGTGACAGTTTATACAGCATAAGATCCTAAAAGCTTCACCATACCCAGTACCACTATTAAATACCTTCCATCACTGCGAGAGAGACGGTGTTAAAACAACACACAGCTTGAACACCATTCAGTACTATATGTATACATAAATCTAGGTTTATTAGACCATGTGCAATGGACTAGTTGAAACATTTATTCAACTGTTGAATGCTTACAATGATAGTGTTGAAAAAGAAAGAAAAAAAGTATGTGGATTAACTTTAGTTGAATAGATTCGACTAATTGAAAACTTGTTGTGAAATCCACAAAAAGATATGAATCAATTAAACTCAATCATAATTCATCATTTCTCGAGATTTTATATATTTTTTCTCGACAAACTTAGAATTTATTTATAGCTGAAGTTGAATATCCAAATATAAATTAGATGGAATTTTTTATTGCGATTGTATTTATCCACCTATATGATTACCTCCAAATTTATATATATATATATATATATATATATATATATATTTTAAATTTGGAGTTAATCATATAGGTGGATAAATACAATCGCAATAAAAAATTCCATCTAATGGCCCTGGTTTAGCAAGTATATGAGCAACATAATTTGTACATACTACCTAAAGAAAAAGAAGTTGATCTAAACTTTTGCGACCAATAATTTATGCTGTTTAGCAGGTGAATATTAAAAACATCGTTGCTTAAAGCATTAAACCTTGAAGAAACGTATGCATCTATCGTTACCGTCAGGCTTCCAAGTATGTCACTCTGTGCGAAGATCTAAGAACATTCAGTGTAATGTACTCATGTTTTGGCTAGAATCTGATAAGTATGAGTTTAGATGAGAATAATCCTTTTGCAACTCTACAATTGCGAGTGCATTCTCTATGGATAAAATGTTCTTCGAATTGTGGATAATGGGGTTGTTTTTTGACTGTTCTAGGCTCCATTGTTCCGCAAACCTCTGCTTCATCTGTTCCTTCAACAATCATTCAAAAGAAACCAGATGCTCCACCCAGCCAAAATACCAGTGTTTTGATGGAGACACAGAAACGTGCTGATAATGGAGATCCTACTGACGTGAAGCGTGCTAGGAGGTATCCTCGAATCTTTCTGATAGTTATTTTTTTGAATCTCCAAGTTGATATATATTTAGATACTTCAAGGTTTGTGGATGAGAGTTTCTACTCTTTTTGAGAATAGAGTCTTAGAAGTGGAGTGCTTCTGTCAGTTTTGGACATCCGGAAGTCAGGTGTCTTGATTCTGTATTTGGTAATTGGTTAGAAAGCAGGAACAAATGAGTGAATTTGATACACAGGTTCTCGTCTTTCTAATTGTTGCTCATATACGTTTACATTTCTCTATTTGCTTTCTTGGCCATTGATTTGTGGGGAATGTTTTTACATTTCGTAGGTAGGCCAATAAATAGTTTAGACTTTAGCATTCAACTTTACTTGGTGGTCTTAGTGACATAAACCATTGTGATGCAGCTACTGTCGACAACAGAATTCTAAGAGCTGATATCGAAACTTTGAGAACAAAAGTACATATCATTCTTTTAAAGATTGTACAACATTCAAGACTATGATCCTGATAAAAACAACTTGTGCAGGTTAAGATGGCAGAAGAAACGGTGAAAAGAGTGACAAGAGTGAACCCTTTGCATTGCACAAGAACAAACATGGACATACCATTGAAACGGGCAATCCCAAGTACTGCTGACGCAGGTTTGGGACCATATCAGAGAGTAGATAAACCGTATTTGAACCGTGAAAGCATACAGAATCAGTTTGATACTAATCCAAATATATTTGAAACCCTGCCTCATTGGCGTCACAAGCATTAACCACAGCATTGAGTCACTTATTGGTTTTGTGATTTTCTTGGGGTAACTCTTTTATCTTTGCCTTTTTAATTCCTTGTAATATTAGTTACTGTGCCACTCTACTACGGTGTTATTGTAAGACTTGCTCATCCACATTATTCTCCTAAACATATTCGAATGCAAATATACATATCATTATTTCTAAAAATACGTTTATTATTTGTTTGCCAGTGAATTCGCTTATAACATCACCTAGATGTTAAAATGAGATTCATTATTGTGCGTTTAAAACCTCCACTTCGACTTTAGAATACAACAGAGAGACCAAGTGCAGTCGACAATGCATGCACAAAGGCAGGCAAATCAGAAGTTGTTGCGGCTGTGACCAGCTTATCGTCCGTCACACACTGCTCTGATTCCAAGATCTGACCGCCAGCAACCTTCACAGCCACCTTTGTCCCATAACCAATTGCACATCTCTTCTTCTGCAAGATAAATAAATAATTAATTGACACAATAATGGAATTTGTGAGCGGTCTTGAGATTTTTGAGACTAAAAATTTTTTAGTGTATATTTTAAAAATTCCTTTTGTAAATTTGAAGCCACGAAACACTTAATCAGCTCTTTAAAATTTGAGTCAAGATGAATATTTCATCCGGCTATACGAAGGTGGTTCCCTATATAAACGATTTTTTTGTTACCTTAAGAGCGCCGGTAGCGGCAAGTAGCCAGTTTCCCATTCCAATGGCAGCAACAAACTTGCCCTTCTCGACAAACTTCTTGATTAATCCGACGGCTTTGTCGTTCATCACCAAGAGCTCCGGCGACCTTCCTCCCGGAACCACAATGCAGTCATAATCATCCACAGAGACATCTTCCCAGGCGACAGTCACATAGAAGTTGTGGCTGGACTTCTCGGTAGGAAGTTGCCTTCCCTCCTCGAGGTCGTGAACGATGGTAGCACATTTATCACCTTTCTTCTTGTTAGGTGACACTGCGTCCACTTTACATCCCAGAGCTTGAAACGCTTTAAATGGTACGTTGATACTGTAATCTTCGACACAATCCTAATTCACATCAAAAAGAAGATATGAATGAAAAAATCAACGATTTAGTGCCACTGATAAGATCATATAATTTCAACATGAGTTTGTAAATCAAATTTACGTGTGAATATACACAAAATATGAATATACACAAAATATTTCTCTATGATTATAGATATCTGAAAATAATAAATAATAATATATTTATGTTATTAACATCTTTTTAAGTTTTATGTTTGCTACCAAAGGCGTGATAGTTTAGTGGGTATACTTAGGCTAGGTATACTTATATTACATGTCATTGTAACTTGTAAGATAAAACTTTTGTTACAAAATGAGTGTCGTTTTATGATTTTATTGTATTTTTTCATTAATTTATCTCTTTCATACCGACTTTTTTTTAAACAATAAATGCAATAAAATTTTAATAGTTGGAAAGGCAAACTGAACTTTTAGCTGTTTTTTAATTTGTGTAAAAAAAGCTAAAATACATCTAATTTGAAATGGATAAAGTATAATTTATTGATTACTGACTTTCCTAGTTTTTAACTTGTAATTAGACATCTCAAGAAATTTGTTTATTTCATCAATTTTTATATTCCCATTCCAGATTGTGCAAAAATAACAGGGTCAACTTTGAGATTCCCACAAAATCTAAAGAGAGATTAATAGTCATATGATAAAAAGAAGCTTACCCCGATCAAGAATAGCAAAGAAGGCTGAGTCTCCTTGCAGCAAGTAATCTTAGAGCCAATTGATTCTAACAAAACCCTGAGAGTGTTTCCAAGCGTTGGCCACCCCAAAGTTGAAATAAATTTTCCGTCCATGACACAATCGGTAATGTCAAAAAGGGTTTGGACACCGGGCTGTTGCCACCACGAGCCGCCGGAGAGCTCGATAAGAGGCTTCATGCTTTCGAACGCCGTGCACTTCATTCCACGGCCGAGTATACCCGCCGCCGCCAACAGCAGCTGGCTGTGGCAGCTCGTGAGAATAATCTTCCCAAGCTCAGCAAATCGAGCCACCATGCTGACGCATTTCTCGTCAGTGCTCAAAAGTTCCGTGAAACGTCCACCGGGAATGATGATGGCGTCGTATTGCTCCGGGATGACTTCATGGAAGTTTGCGTTCAGTGTTAGATGATCGACCACCAACTCGGAGTATATCTGTAATAAGATGGAAAAATGTGTCTTTAAAATAAAAGTTTTTACACACCGATCAAAAAATTATACATTTTCATTTTATCTCGTTTTGTATAAAAACATCATTATTTATATTTAACTTGACCAATTAAAAATCATATTTCATGATATTAACGGCCACAAATAGCATAATATTGTATTTTCGCTTAGAAATTTAGAAACATCATTTAATCTGAAACAAAAATACATTTAAATTCTAAGACATCAATTGAAATGAAAAATAAATGATGTGAGATACAAGATTGCATGCACATTTAGAGTAGGATCACCCTACACCATCGCAGTTACATGAACATTTAATTATAAAAACAATGTATTTACTGTATTAATGGGTAAGAGTACAATTAACGAAAATACGAAAAATAATTATATAACCTGTGAAATACCAGTACATTTAATCATTTAACCTCTACCTTGTTTTATTTAACCTATACCTTTACAATAAATGTAACTTCGATTACTAATTGTAAATGTAATTATTTGGGGGGGGGGGGGGGGGGGGGGGGGTATTTTTCATTAATATAATTTTTTATTATATTTAATTTTATTCATCAAGCAAAGAATATATCGAGTGGCAAAAACAAGATGAAGAGAAAGTGAAAGATTATAACAGAATATTCAAAAAAAAGTGAAAGATTATAACAGAATATTTGTGGGGGGGGGGGGGGGTATTTTTCATTAATATAAATTTTTATTATATTTAATTTTATTCATCAAGCAAAGAATATATCGAGTGGCAAAAACAAGATGAAGAGAAAGTGAAAGATTATAACAGAATATTCAAAAAAAAAGTGAAAGATTATAACAGAAACATGCCTCAAGGCCGAGGAGATCGTGAGCCGCCATGACGCACTTGTCGCCAGTTTTGCGACCAGGAGAAACGCAGTGGACGCTAACACCAAACGCTTGGAGGAAGTAGAGAGGTACTATGGTCTCATATGCTTCCATGAACTCTCCGCATAACATCAAAACTGACTTCTGAGCCATTGATCCCATAATGATCGATCTCTTACGACAAGCACACACACACAACTAATTATATATATAAGTATAAGTTCCAATAATCACAATGTATTCATTTTTATCCAAAAAAAAAACAGATAAATATACAATATATGTAAGTGGAGACGTGGCTCCATTTGGAGCATTTATTATTTATCATCTTTTGTACAATGACCCATAACCAGAGGTGTCATGGATCAAAGATGGAGGTATTCATAATTTGTTTCATGTCGTTTGAATAATTAATTATCTGATTTGATTCGATCCATATACACATGAATATTTTGTGTTCTAGATATCCAATTTTTTTTAGATTTTTAATTGGATATCCGATTCGATCCGTACAAATAAAATAAAAAAAAAAAAAACTAAAATAGTATAAATATTAATAATATTAATAATAATATTTTTTACAAAATAAAATTTAATTAATTTTAAATTTAATAGCTAATACAATAAATTTAATAAATAAAATTATTTTAATATAATATTTATATGTAATATATAATTCTTAATATATACATATATATACGCATATAACGGATTGGATCGAATATCCATTCCTAAAGTTATTAGTATTTGCGTTTTGCTTTGTTTCTTGCGGATCTTACTTAGTAGTATTTTTTTTGCTTCGTAAAATTACGGATATGCGGGTTTTTTTTGTTCAAATCAAAACGAATAATGAATTGAATCAGAATTTACAAACATTTTAAACCCAGTTCGGCGCATAATTGATTATGAAGTAAATTTGTCTATTATGAATTATTTTAGGACATGGTTTTGAAAATAGGTGTAAGTAGATCATTAAAAACCTAAGTGTTGTAGATATCATAATGTCATAATGAGTGAAACATTCAATTCGTTCTAATTATATAACTATATTCGAATTTGCAGTATTATTATTAATGAGTACTAATATTTTGTTATAAATAATACTCTGTCTGTTTCTAAAAAATGCATGTTTTAGATTTTTCACAAATATTAAGAAAAATTTAATATTTAACTATCAATGCATTAATTTTCAAAATTATAACAATTTCCACAAATTTAAACCAATGGCAATTCCATAAATCCAAAATTGTCAATTAACATTTTTTAAAGTTTACAATTCATTATTAAAATATATAGAAAATCTAGAACACTGATCTTTTAGAAACTAAGAGCTTGACTGGTTTTCCCGCTACCACCCACAAACGCAACTTTTGCGGTTAATAGCGGTTGACAGCGTTTCGAAACAATCATACAAACCGCTACAAACCGCTACAAACCACTACAAACCGCTACAAACCACTACAAACCGCTCCAAACCTTTTAAATTCAAAAACTGGTTCCAGCTAGCGTTTGCGGTTGCAGGCGGTTGCGGGAGGATAATTTTTTTTCTTTTTTAAAAAAAAACCAATAAATACAAAAAATAAAAATATTCAATAAATTTTTAAAATGGAATTATAAAAGTACTTAAATATATCTATTATATTTTAATTAATATTATAAATTTTTAAAATAAAAATATTTTCTATAATTTTAAAAATTTTAACTATAACTTGAAAATATAATTTACATATTTATTATAATATTATGATTTTTGATATTTTTATAATTATATAAAATATAAATATTGTTAATTTATTATTTAACCGCTGCTGTATTTGGTAGGTAACCAGTCATAAGTATCCCGCAAACGCACCAATTTCTAACCGTATAACCAGTCGTACAAATCTCTTAAAACCGCTAGAAACCGCAACCACCCGTATCCGCAAACGCCCGCAGCCGCAACCGCAACCGCTGCGTTTGAACCAGTCAGGCCCTAAGTAAAAAAATGCTAAAACATGTATTATTTAGAAACAGAAAGAGTATTTCACTATAATTACAAACAATCAACTAAATTAGAATATTACTTCCAATGAAAGTATTACATATATTATACCTTTTTAATATTATTCTTATAGTACACATATCATTATATAAGATTCATTTTCCATTTATATTACACTTACATATATTAAACTAAATATTGATGGAGTTCTTAAATTCTGAGATACATATGCAATTGTTTCTCATTTGAGAAATTGTTGTATGCATATCTCAAGATTTTGAGGACCCCATCAATATATAATTTTATTGTTTTTGAATTTTTTATCCTACTAAAGATGGAATTGCTCTTGTTACATTATAGGGAAATAATGAAATGAAACAGAATAGCTGGATTTTAACTTGGTGGCAGTATATATATACTACACTGCAACAAATTATTTTTTTTTTCTCAAAAAAAATGTTTTTTTCACCCTTTCGCTCCAGAAATAAAGTAGCTTTCAAAATCCAATGCAATAATTAAGAGCTCAAGGTTTCAATAAACACGTGATGATTGCAGCCAGTCACCTACCTACCTGGCTACCTCACCTACCTGTACACCAAATAAACACGGATAAAAAAAACCAAATTTAAAAGGCAGGCACAAGAACAAACGACTTCTTATTTTGTTGAGAAAAAAAAAAGAAATATATAACTATTACTCTCTTTTCGAAATATAAAATATTTTAGAATTTTTAATGTTTTAAAACAGTAGTTGACATTTTCCTTAATTTTAACTTTATTAGAAACTGTTAGACAAATTAAATTTTATCAAATTTTAATAATTAGTGAATTATTTAAAATTTATTTTAAATTCTATGTTGAATAAAGCTAGTTTTTAATGTTTAATCTATGAAAAGGAGGAAATAGTGAAAGAATGTACTGTTACAAAAAAAATAGTGAAAGAATGTACGAGTTCCCGTTCAGATCACATTAGAGTCATGTAAGTTGCAAAATTTGTTGCTAAGATGGAATCATGTGTATGCTCGACAGAAGTATAATTCCATTGCAAATATGTGATGGGTTTGTGACAAAGTATTGCTTGAATCTGTAGAAATAATTTTATTGAAAACTTGATTAAAATTTTATCTAATCATCCATTAAAATTTCTTATTGAGTCTGCAATAATGTTACGTGCTCGTTTTCCGCTTCTTTCGTTCGTTTCCCCTCTCTTTTGTCGTTCTCTTCTCCTCTCCTCTGCGGCTGGGAACACTAACGGTGGAGTTTTGCGACGCGTGAGGGCGGAGTCTGTTACTCAACAGGATGGGCCTTCAGTGATGTTGTTCGTAGCTCCGCTTGCTTTGGTAGTCACGTACGTGTTGGGTTGCTGATTTGCTGCTTTCACGCAGTCTTCGGATTTGACGGTGAGTGTAGCTGTCTCTCTCCCTCGTTAGTGTTCGGCCCGGGTCTGGTGTTTATGACACTCGTGCTGCTCTACCTTTTCCCAATAATCATTCAGCTGCCGCTTGCCTCTGTGGTATTAGTTCCTAGGCTTGATTTGGAGTGTTAGTTAGTAACTCGTCCCAATCTTTGTCCCATTTCTACCGGAGGTGGAGTTGTACACTGTCCGGTCTCTTGTTTTGAGGTTTGGTTAAATGGGTGTAACGGTCACGGCTTTGAGAGCTCGAGGCGCCAATCTCTGGTTTTCATTGATGAACAACAGCATCGTAGGGTCATAGCTCCTCCTTGTGCCGTTGATATGGTCCTTGATTAGCTCTAAGCGGGTTTGTGTTTGGTTTCTTCCTCGGAGAGTAGTGTGACAGTGCTTCGAAGAGGCTGGGTGTTGTTATTTGGTAGTAAGGAGCTTCTATCCGCTCTCCGCTTTGCATGGTCTGATCGTCTCTTGCTTCCACTCCGGCTCATCCTTTGTCCTTTATGCATGGTTGTTATTTGGTAGTTGCTTGTCTGTTTAGTTTAATGTTGTTGTTGTTGTTTCGTTTTCGCTACCAGTGGTCTCAGAAATTATGTCAAAAACAAAAATTGGCGTAAAATTTAACAGTTTACCAAAAAGAAATCATGTCACCGCCATAGTCTTCAATATCCGATCGGGGATGAAGTGTTGTTGTTGAACGCCATGGTTTCTGCCTCGTTGTCGTTTCAATATTGGCTGCACTGTCAATACTTCTACACGTTCTTTTTTCATTTGAACCACCAATGACAGATGAATACATGGTTTTTCTTTGAATCGATAGATGCTCAAACTCCTTGATTACACTCTTGGTAAGATTCAAATCACTTCTTCATATATTATGCTTCTTATGTTGTTCCTTAGCCTTCTTGTAATCTGGAACCAACCACATGTTTGATTTCTCTCTCATGGAGAGATATGGACCAGTAGACAATAGACTGTTCCTACTGATTTGAGATAGACTGGACGTTGATGAAACTTTTTTGAGTTCCATAGAATAAAGTATACTCCTCTATCTTGAGTGCTGGTGAGGTTCTTCTCTATTGGAAGACTTTTGGACCAGTGGATAAAAGGATGTATCCAACAGATTTTGAAGATAATCTGAGAAAGAAATAGACTTGCGGAAGCCTTTTGTGAGGTCCAAAAGCTTAAGGCTCTGATACCATGAAAGAATATGAGATGTAGTAGAAGTTTAGTTTCTGAAGAACATGAAGAATAGGAAAGAGATAGAGAATGAGAGAGATAGATATTTCAAAGTGTAAAAGAGAGAAGGAGAGAATAATTTCCTTAATTATTTTTAGTAGTCTACAACTGGATATATATGGAGGACTACACATAAAACTAAACAAAAGAGACTGATGTGACAAATTCCCAACAGCTCTTTTAATTCAAATTCAAATCGTTTCTAAATGACGTCGTGGATGCGTTGTTGTGGATGGGTTGGCTCCTCTATAGAAATCAAAAGATCGAAATCACTTCAAACACTTTCGTATTGCTTTAGAAAATAACTCAAAACTAAAGCTCAATCACTCACACAATCCGTAAGTTGATTCAACACCTTACACTTCAATATATAAGACTAGATAATCCTAATCCTATTAGTAATCACACTTTCAATATTTCCTATTCTCTTATGGATAATCATAACACTTCAATTTAGGATAGCTTGTGTTTTAAGCTATCTTTCAAGCTTAAACCAACATTCTCCCCCTTAAGCTTGACTTCATCCTCACACACTACTTGCATTCCAATAAGACTCCTCATCTCTTTAAAACGAACTCGGCTTAGGGACTTCGTTAGAATGTCGGCTCTTTGCATGCTTCCCGGAACATGCTCCACTTCAATTTGTTCATTCTCGACGCACTCTCGTATGAAATGATACCTTCTATGAATGTGTTTACTTCTACCATGGAATACAGGATTCTTGGTGAGCGAGATTGCGGATTTGTTATCGACTTTTATAGTCACCTTCTTGCTTTCATGCCCCACGACTTCACTCATAAGTTCTTGGAGCCATATTGCCTGTTTCGCAGCTTCCGTAGCAGCCATAAACTCTGCTTCACAAGATGACAAGGCTACAATCTCTTGTTTCTGAGAACACCAGGTTATAGGACTGGTTCCGAGATAGAAAACATGTCCAGTTGTAGCTCTGCCATCATCCTCATCTACGTTGTGCGAACTATCGCTAAACCCTATTAGTTCTTCTTGTTCTGTTGCTTGCGAGAACCTTAAACCAAGAGAAGTCGTTCCGCGCAAGTATCTCAACACTTGCTTTAGGGCTGCACCGTGAGATTGTTTCGGTTCTTGCATGTACCTACTAAGCACACCAACGCTGTAAGAGAGATCGGGTCGTGTGTGCAGAAGATAACGGAGACAGCCAATACTCTTTCTGTATTCTCTTTCATTGATACTCTGTTCTTGAGGCGATTTTGACAGCTTTGTATTCACGTCCATTGGTATGTGTATAAGATTGCAATCGTTCATTCCGGTTTGCTCAAGAATCTTCTGAGCATATCGTTCTTGTGACAATGTAATTCCTTCATTGGTTTGTCGTACCTCAATGCCTAAGTAATAAGTCAATCTACCAAGGTCACTCATCTCAAACGTTCGAGCCATCTCTTGTTTAAACTTGATAATCGAACCCAAAGATGATCCTGTGACAAGAAGATCGTCGACGTACACACAGACAACAAGCAAGCCTTTCTTTTCTTCCTTCCTATAGAGCGAGGGCTCTTTTGAGCAACGCACGAAACCTAGTTTCTTCAAGATCCCGTTGAGTTTTATGTTCCATGCTCTAGGGGCCTGTTTCAAACCGTAGAGAGCTTTGTGCAGTTTATAAACTTTTCCTTCCTTTCCTCTGATCTCAAATCCTTCCGGCTGAGTAACATAGACTTCTTCTTTCAGCTCTCCGTGTAAGAACGCTGTCTTAACGTCCAGATGATGTATCTCCCATTCCTTTGAAGCCGCAAGAGCTATGATCATTCTGATTGTCTCAATACGAGCTACTGGTGCAAAGACTTCATCATAGTCAACACCATGCCTTTGAACATATCCTTTTGCTACTAATCGTGCCTTATATTTGCTGATGCTTCCGTCTGCGTTTCTTTTTATTTTAAACACCCATTTTAACCCAATAGGTTTGAAACCTTTTGGTAGGTCAACGAGAATCCAAGTGTTGTTCTTTTCGATTGAGTTTATCTCCTCCTTGCAGGCGTTCACCCAAACTTTGTGTTCTCTAGCCTCATTGTAATCATAGGGCTCGTTATTTATCACCATCAGAAGCCTTTCACACTCAATGTCAGCGAGAAGGACATAGTCATCAAGGTAAGAGGGTTTCGTGCTCACTCGGTTTGATCGCCTCAACTCTGGCTGCGGCTCCTCTTCTTCATTATCAACTTCTTCATCTACATTCTCTTCACCTTCATTATCACTTACTTCTTGAATATCCACTACCCTAGTTTCACTCTGTTTCAATGGTAGTAGTTCAACCTCAAACGGACTTTCTTCCGTTCCTTCTTCGTTGCTCCAGTTCCATTGTTTATCCTCTTCAAAGTGAACATCACGGCTCACAACAATCTTTTTACTCGTCGGGTCTAGTAGCCTATAGGCCTTAGAACCTGGTTCGGTTCCTAGGTGTACCAATACTCTTGACCGATCGTCAAGTTTCTTTCTTCCCACCTTTTCCGTTCGAGCGTAACATAGGCATCCAAAGACCTTGAGATGGGCGAGGTTTGGTTTCTTGTTTCGCAGAGCTTCATATGGTGTTGAGCCTTCGAGAGAACGTGTTGCAACTCTGTTAATTAAGTACGTTGCGTGTCTGACTGCTTCACCCCATAACTTGTTTGGTAAACTCATGTGTTTTAGCAAGCTTCTTGTCATCTCAAGAAGGGTTCGGTTTCGCCGTTCAACCACTCCGTTCTGTTGAGGAGAGTACGGAGCTGTTGTGTGTCTGTTGATTCCATGTGTCTCGCAATAGCCTGAGAATTCATGAGACATAAATTCCCCGCCTCTATCAGTTCGAAATGTTTTTATTTTTTCGCCAGTTTCTTGTTCCACACGTTTCTTGAACGCTATGAACTTGTTAAACGCCTCACTTTTCTCTTTTATCAATACGGTCCACATGTATCTTGAGAAGTCATCGATTAATACGAATACGTACCGCTTCTGTCCTGGTGTAGAGGGTGTGATAGGTCCACAAAGATCCCCATGAATAAGCTCAAGTGGATGTGTAGCCCTAAATAAAGTAGCCTGCGGAAACGGTTTTCTTGTTTGCTTCCCAAGTAAGCACGATATACATGTTTCTTTCTCGAGGGTTATATCAGGTAAGCCATCAACGAGTTCCTTACTCATCATTGTCTTTATTGTTTGGGTGTTTATGTGCCCTAGTCGGGCGTGCCACCGTGAAGAGTTGCTTGTTGCAAAGACTTGTAGACATTGAACTATATCAGCTTGCAGAACCACTCTATACAACCGGTTCTTTGACCTTGCGCTTTTAATCATCAGGTATCCACTTTTATCAAATAACATAAGCATGTCGTTCTTCATATTTACCTCACATCCAGCTTCGGTAGCTTGTCCCAAGCTAATAATGTTGCTTCTTAATCCGGGTATGTAATAGACGTTGTTCAATGTTTTCTTCTCACCTCCGTCTAGAACAAATTTGATTGATCCTTTGCCTCTTATGTCAATACGAGAATCATCTCCAAAACGAACCTTTCCTGTAACGCCTTCATCTAGTTTATAGAAAAATAATCTATTTCCACTCATATGATTGCTTGCTCCATTGTCAAGATACCACACATTCTCCAAGTCTTGTTCGAAGTCGCTTGGTTTCACTTTCTTTTCATTGAGATAAACTACTTCATGCATCATCAATTCATCTGCTTCCTGTGTCTCTTCTTCTTTCTTTTCCACGGTTTCTTGTAGTTTAAGCTTCGTATCAGGGCATTCAGAGGCATAATGACCTGTTTTATCACAAGCAAAACACGTGATGTGACTCTTATCACGAGTTTGAACTTGCTGTCCTTGCTTGTAGGCTTCTCTCTGATTATAGAAACCTCCAGATCGTCCTCTGCCTCTTCCTCCTCTCCATGAACTTCGACCTCCGCGTCCTCTTCCTCTTCCGTACCCGTAGCTTTCTTGTTGATTCTCGCTGTTAGCGTACATTAGTTTTTCACGATCATCACTCTGCTCTTCCTCTTCTTCTTCGCTTATCCTTTCTTCATATGCCTTCAATCGTCCAACTATATCTTCAAAAGTAGTCACATTAAGATCCAAAACTTGCTCAAGAGATGCAACCATGTGAATATATTTTTTTCTTGGTAAACTTTTCAAGAATTTCTTCACAAGTTTTGGTTCTTCTATGATTAAACCAAGAGAAGCTGATTTTGAACTGATTTCTGTTAACTTGCCGACGAAGGTATCTATACTATCTTCCTCTTTCATCTTAAGCTTGTCGAAATCAGCCATGAGTGTCTGTAGTCGTGCTTCTCTTACTCTCTCGGCTCCGACATGGCGAACTTGTATTGCATCCCAAACAGCCTTGGCTGTATCGAGATGTCCTACCTGCAACGTTAAGGCTTCGGGTATGGATTAAAATATCAAAGCAATTGCCAGATTATTCTTCTCTTCATGTTTGCTTCCAGGGTCAATTGTTTCCCAAACCTTGTTAACTTTAAGGGCAATTTTCATCCTCATAGCCCAAACTGTGTAATTAGAAGCAGTTAACATCGGGAATTTTATGGACGAAGGTCCAGTTTCCTTCTTACTCATCTCGGTTTCATCTTTTATGTCTGCCATGGCGTCTTGTCTTCTTCGTTATATCGCTCTCACGTTTTTATTGATTTCAATAGGAGGCTCTGATACCAAATATAGAAATCAAAAGATCGAAATCACTTCAAACACTTTCGTATTGCTTTAGAAAATAACTCAAAACTAAAGCTCAATCACTCACACAATCCGTAAGTTGATTCAACACCTTACACTTCAATATATAAGACTAGATAATCCTAATCCTATTAGTAATCACACTTTCAATATTTCCTATTCTCTTATGGATAATCATAACACTTCAATTTAGGATAGCTTGTGTTTTAAGCTATCTTTCAAGCTTAAACCAACATCCTCACGGTCGCCATGGATGCGCTACCGTGGATGGGTTGGCTCTTCTTCTCAATAATCACCTCATGTTTCCATCGCCTCTCCACTCCACAGTTGCGTCAAGCCATAGTCGTAGACCCTCCACCGCCGGCATAATCTGTCCTCTGCGCTTCACCATCAAACCCCATTACATCAGGACTTCAAGACCCATTCGGCCCTACTTTGCCGCTGCATCTCCGCCCTTCTCCTTCTCCGGTTAGCACCACTGTATCATCTCCAACCGGATCCGCCGACATCAAATCTAGAAGCGCCATCTCCAAACAAAAAGAGGTCAAATGTAAACATGCTTCAGAAACTTGGACTGTAGAAATAGGTCTTAACCCTACTTTCAGCTTCATTCGGGTATATTGTTTATTGGGGTCTCTTACCCATATCCAATACTATTTCCAACAGGGATTTGTTGTATTTTTTTTTTCTTTGCTTAACTACTTCTGTTGTATTTGACAGCCGGGTTCGCTATCTAGGTGGAAATGTTCTTCGTTCCCATCACTGGTGAATCTGAAATCTCTCAGCATATTGTCAGTAGTTTAACTAATCCATTTTGAATATAACTTAGCCTTTTTGTATACATTATAGCGTACCTATATGGCTATATCCCTAATATATATTGTATATATATTCACGTAAAAAGAGAGCACGCATGTGATGATGAACATTTACATGATAGTTAGTTAAGAAAAATGTACGTGCACTGATCCAAGTATAGAGTTTATGAAAACATTAAAATTTTATAATCTAATATTCGATAAATCAATAAATATAATAAACTAATAATTCTTTTTGTTTCCAATTGGTTTGTGATGAATTTGTAATTGAAGTTAATGAATAATGACACGGTTTGACAAAAAAAAAGAGGAATAATGGTCCCGAGTCCCAAAAGAAAAATGACCAGATAATTAAATAAAAAGGGGCAATTAATCTAATAATCATAATCAAAGAAAGATAAACAAATTAGCTCAATGAACCAAATTATGCGCCCATGATGTAAGAAGTTCTTCTTGAACTTGTCATAAAAAATTGGAAAATGGCTCGTTGACTCTCTCTAAACGTTCCTGCACGTCTCATACAAGCATCGTGTAGACATGCCTTCACGATTAGTTAGAAGGAGTCCAAAACAGGGATAAGAAACTGTATAGCTGGATGTAGAGAAATGCTTTGCTATATAAACCCATGACCACAATTCTTACAACACAAACCAAAACAAGAAAAATAAACCAACGTAAAAGCGTTGGTAGAGAAAAGGCAAATCACAATGAGATCTTCTTCAAGGATGGGGTCTTCAACCCATCTCATCTACGCTCTAGGCGTGATCATCATGGCAACAATGGTTGCTGCGTATGAACCAGTGACATTGCCACCACTCCCGTCATATTCACCATCTCCAAAGGTAGAATACAACACTCCTCCCCTACCGTACATTAGCAATTCTCCACCACCACCAACATACTATTCTCCATCACCAAAGGTTGATTACAAATCTCCACCACCACCATATGTCTACAGTTCTCCACCACCGCCACCATATTATTCACCATCTCCAAAGGTTGAGTACAAATCTCCTCCTCCACCATATGTCTACAATTCTCCACCATACAATTCACCATCTCCTAAGGTCGAGTACAAATCTCCACCACCACCATATGTTTATAGTTCTCCTCCACCACCTCCTTACTACTCTCCATCACCAAAAATAGATTACAAGTCTCCTCCACCACCATATGTCTACAGTTCTCCACCACCACCACCATATTACTCACCATCCCCCAATGTTGAGTACAAGTCTCCTCCACCACCATATGTCTATAGTTCTCCACCACCACCTCCGTATTATTCTCCATCACCGAAGGTAGATTACAAATCTCCTCCTCCACCATATGTCTACAGTTCTCCACCACCACCGTACTATTCTCCATCTCCTAAGGTAGACTATAAGTCTCCTCCACCACCATATGTCTACAACTCCCCTCCACCACCTTATTACTCTCCATCACCTAAAGTAGACTACAAGTCTCCACCACCACCATATGTTTACAGTTCTCCACCACCACCATATTACTCTCCATCTCCCAAAGTAGACTACAAATCTCCTCCTCCACCATATGTTTACAAGTCTCCTCCACCACCATATGTCTACAATTCTCCACCACCACCACCATATTATTCTCCATCTCCTAAGGTAGACTATAAGTCTCCTCCACCACCATATGTCTACAACTCCCCTCCACCACCTTATTACTCTCCATCACCTAAAGTAGACTACAAGTCTCCACCACCACCATATGTTTACAGTTCTCCACCACCACCATATTATTCTCCATCTCCCAAAGTAGACTACAAGTCTCCACCACCACCATATGTCTACAGTTCCCCACCACCACCTTCATACTACTCCCCATCACCGAAGGTTGACTATAAATCTCCTCCTCCACCATATGTCTACAATTCTCCACCACCACCATACTACGCTCCATCTCCAAAAGTATACTACAAGTCTCCTCCACCACCATATGTTTACAGTTCCCCACCACCACCATATTACTCACCATCGCCTAAGGTTGTATACAAATCTCCTCCACCCCCATATGTCTATAGTTCGCCTCCACCACCATACTATTCACCTTCTCCAAAGGTACACTATAAATCTCCACCACCACCTTATGTTTACAGTTCTCCACCACCACCATACTACTCACCTTCCCCTAAGGTACACTACAAGTCTCCACCACCACCATATGTCTACAGCTCTCCACCACCACCATACTACGCTCCATCTCCAAAAGTATACTACAAGTCTCCTCCACCACCATATGTTTACAGTTCCCCACCACCACCATATTACTCACCATCTCCAAAGGTTGTATACAAATCTCCTCCACCTCCATATGTCTATAGTTCTCCTCCACCACCATACTATTCACCTTCTCCGAAGGTACACTACAAATCTCCACCACCACCTTATGTTTACAGTTCTCCACCACCACCGTACTACTCACCTTCCCCTAAGGTTCACTACAAGTCTCCACCACCACCATATGTTTACAGCTCTCCGCCACCGCCATACTATTCACCATCCCCTAAAGTACCATACAAAGCGCCAAAACACCCTCATGTATGTGTTTGTCCACCACCTCCTCCATGTTATAGTCCATCACCAAAGACAGTATACAAATCTCCACCACCACCATATGTCTACAGTTCTCCACCACCACCGTATTACTCACCTTCCCCTAAAGTGTACTACAAGTCACCACCACCACCACCATACTACTCACCATCTCCTAAGGTAGAGTACAAGTCTCCTCCACCACCATATGTTTACAGCTCACCACCACCGCCATACTACTCACCATCTCCTAAAGTAAACTACAAATCTCCTCCACCACCATATGTCTACAGTTCTCCACCACCACCACCATACTACTCACCTTCTCCAAAGGTTGATTATAAGTCTCCTCCACCACCATATGTCTACAGTTCTCCACCACTACCATACTACTCACCATCGCCTAAGGTAGACTACAAATCTCCTCCACCACCTTACGTCTACAGTTCTCCACCACCACCGTACTACTCACCTTCCCCTAAGGTTTACTACAAGTCTCCTCCACCACCGTACGCTTACAGCTCCCCTCCACCACCATATTACTCACCTTCCCCTAAAGTGTACTACAAGTCTCCTCCACCACCATATGTTTACAGTTCTCCACCACCACCATATGTCTATAACTCACCACCACCACCACCATACTACTCACCATCTCCTAAAGTAGAGTACAAGTCTCCTCCACCTCCATACGTCTACAGTTCTCCACCACCACCATACTACTCACCTTCCCCAAAAGTTGAGTACAAATCTCCACCACCCCCATATGTCTACAGCTCTCCACCACCACCACCATACTATTCACCATCTCCTAAAGTAGACTACAAATCTCCTCCACCACCATACGTCTACAGTTCTCCACCACCACCATACGTCTCACCTTCTCCAAAAGTTGAGTACAAATCTCCACCACCACCTTCGTATTACTGAAAACCAGTAAATGCGGGTCTTAAATAAGCTTTCCAGTATTATTTGATTTCAAATCTTTTCTTCTTGTTACATGTGTGCAATCAGTTTCAATTTTCTTGAGAATGTGGACTAATAACATGGCTACAATACTTTTATATGGTTTCGTATGTTTTCTTTTATTTAATTTCTGCAAAGATTTCTTGCGGTCTGTTTGTAATTCTTTGCAATGAGACAATGATTATGTATTGCGTATTCTTGACAAGGAGCTTTGGAGAACCACCTAATCCTTTTAACTTGAGTTTTTTGTATATGGATCGCGTACAATAAACAATAAGCCTAAGAGTTCAAATTAAACTTTGGTTCAAAAAATTGGTTCAAAAAAAAAAAAAAAAAAAAAAAAAGAGTTCAAATTAAACGTACACATGATGATGTCCAGAAAAGAGCAACACACTAGTCAGAGAACTAAGGAAAAAAAAAGCAGTCCAACACAAACAATAAGCTACTAATTAGCAGATCACATAACCTCAGTGCTTAAGAAACAAAATCACTCGTTAGTGGTTTTGTTGATAAGAGACTTGTGGATGTGAGGGATCACACCTCCTCCAGCAATGGTTCCTTTGATGAGCGTGTCAAGCTCCTCATCTCCTCTGATTGCCAACTGCAGATGCCTTGGAGTTATCCTCTTCACTTTCAGATCTTTGCTTGCGTTCCCAGCTAACTCAAGAACTTCTGCAGTAAGGTACTCTAGAATTGAAGCCGTGTAAACAGCAGCAGTGGCACCAACTCTTCCATGTGCTGAAACCCTGGTCTTGAGTTGCCTATGAATACGACCCACTGGAAACTGAAATAATCAAAGAAAGAGAAACAGCATCCAAGTGAGATTTCATGCAAATACAATTCAAAGTGAGGCTCCCCCATCATACGACCAATCTTTCTACATTAGATATCAAAACAGAGCAGGAATAAGTGACAAGTAAAGCAGAACATACATGGTAAATAAAAAAAGTCTATACAGACAAAAGTAAAATTAAAAAAAGTCTTTCAGCTTTTGATGCATTTCATGTAAAAACATTTTTTTGGATGAATACAATTTAACATTTATTCAAAAAAAAAAAATTAAAAAAAGTCAAGCATATCCTTTATCTTGCTAAAGAGCTTCACTTGCCTACTTGTTCTAGACTAACCAAAGCCTTATATGCCATTTATCAGAGCAATTGAGTCTCTAGGCCTTTAAAGACACTAGCTAAACAACTTGGGGGCTCCTAACCTATCACATATGACAAAACATCAGGAACACATCTATGCAAGGCATGGTAAAGCAAACATTTTTACTCTCCAACCACAAGAGAAAAGACTATAAAATACTGCAACTGCAAAATCGTTTCAACGGCATAGCATACTCTTCTAGACTCCAAACTACTTTTGGACAAGAATAACAGTCAAAGAAGTCAACTTTCAACGAGCCCAAGAAGCTAGAGTTTGAAGGGGATCACCTGAATGCCGGCACGAGCAGAGCGAGACATGGGTTTCTTCTTGTCCTTGTCTTTGTCTTTGTCTTTGTTAGCAGCCATCGTCTTTGCAGCTACGAGTCCTTTACCTCCCTTGCCTGCCATGTTCGCTCACTTCCGGATCCAACCATACATAGTCAAACAAAAACAAGAGACAAAACAAGATCTGTTGAAAAACTGATGAAGAATCTAAGAGAATACTACAACAAACAAGACAAGATCTGAAGGGTTTGGTGGATTAGAGGGAAGAGAGAAATACCTGAGAAGACAGACGACGAGAAAGGCGATGAAATGAAATCTAGATGAGTTGAATTGAATGTGCGTTTTAAAACTAAAAGTTTGGTGGGCGTTTTTAAATAGTTTTAAAATCTTGGGGGGAACCATATTAGAACTTGGCGGTTACAAATTATCTTAGTAGAACAGAGATGTATTAGTAAATGAAATTGTATCTGAACAAAAATGAAGTTGATTACATAATTTATTTTTATTTTTGATTCCATAATTGATTACGTAAATTTTATATTTATACGATGCATGCATAACACTCACCAAGTCAACGTTATCTTCGAAGCTTCATCTGAACAACTCCATAATGTTCTTTGTGAGCCATTGCACCACCTTGAGTTCACTGGGGTGGTGCAATCTATAAACCAACTTCTCAATGGGATTAAGGGTTGGAGCCTGGATCACGCCTTGCAAGAACGTAATGAGGCTGCTGCAGCTATTGCCGTGAGTGTAACACGAGATCAGCGCTATCAATCATACATGGCACAGCATGAACCTGCTTGGCTTCACCAACTGCTGTCTCTGGAAGCTTCTTCCAACTAGAGGAAGGGTCGACCTTTCACCCAACACGTTTATGTGTTTCCTCTTACATTATCTTTTTCTTACACATCCTTCTTGGATGCCTACTGGTATCCTTTGTTTCAGCTGTGGTGTTTTATTTTCGGTGTTCCCTTTGTGAACATCATACTTGTCCTCGTTATTTTGTTTCTCAGTGTTATAAAAAAAAAGATAGAAGTTTTTGAGTTTTTTTGTTAGTCATTAACCAACTAAGCTACAAGAGATTTTTTAAAATTTGCCGCCAAAATTTTACTTATTGAAAAAAGGCGGAATCACATGCTTCCATGACTTCCTCTCAAGGTCGGTATTGACTAGTATCAATACTATTAAATTAGGATCATGACCCATTGATATATGTTGTGTCCAACTGTTTTTACCACTGAACCTATTTTTAAATATATTTATTTAGTTATATAACAAGAACTACTTTGTAGTTTGTACGCTTGGTTCATATTTGAGTAACTTCCATTATAAATTCCCAAGTAATCGGGACCCATTTTTTTGTAAACTAAAACTGCTGAGTGACTTACCACAAGTTACGGATTCTATATAGGTAATAGTTTTCTGCAGTCCACGCCCTTTTACGATACAACTAATGCTATATCATTTCACAAAAAAAAAAAAAACTACCCAATAAAAAAACATTTCAATTGCAATAATGAAGATAATGATATGACTTCAGAACAACATTGCCCCATCTTAAACCCAATACGATGTCATCTTTAGATGAGAAAATATTTTGATTTTTATTTTTAGCCTTTTATTAGAAAGAAAATTAACTGTAATAAATTATACAAATAAAAAAATATCCTTACAATTTTATTAAGCTTCAATCAGACATTAAATTTTTTGTGGTTACAAATTTTTGCAGATTATTTCAAGGAACATGCAAAATATTCATCAACTAATAAATTATTTAAACAAACATATTAACTCATGTATTATACTAAATTAGGAACATGATCTATTAATATTTGTTTTGTCCTACTATTTTGATATAATTATTAAAAAAATTTGCTAATCACTTAAAAAAATATTTTACAGAAATATAATTATAAAAAACACAAATACGATTAAAACACACAAATAGAAAAATTAGTTTAAAAAATATGTAAAACAGAAAATATACCCGCTCTTTGAAGTTGGATGTAAGTATATAAGGTTTTAGGAAAGTGATAAATATATCTTGAACCAAGATGGAATTATGTAGCTTACGTATATATTAACAATGTTGATTCCATAATTGATTATGCTAACCATCTTACATAGTATGTAAATTAAGTTCTAAACAATTCGTGGAGACAAAACTTGGTGGTTTTTTTCGTTCTACATAGACTGTGGTTATGATTTGTATTAGAGTTGTTTTATAGTAACACAGTTGATATCCTAGATTAGAAAAATTCAACAATTAGATTTTGACTGAACTATTTGTGTTCAAAGTTGTATTCTAGAACTAGTCCAATAATTAAATGGTTTTGACTGAATCCTTTATGTTTGAAGTTGTATTTTGGGGGTGAATCCAATACATGAATGTTTTTGACTAAACCATTTATGCAAAGTTTTTTTTGTTCGGTGATAAATACTTGTCCCTCAATAATCTACAAATGACAATTTAGTAAAGTTCTTGTTATTTATTATCCAAAGATAATGTTGACTCTTTCGAATAGTATTATATATTATAAAATGGATACAAATTACACTGTCAAGGATGGTATATGGTTAGATTTCACTAGTATTATTATAAAAACGGGTACAAATTTTACTCTAATAAGCTGGTTTTATGAATACAAAGACTAGTATCATAACCTAATTAAAGAACATGCAACTTTGACCATAACTTAAAAGCCTAATGCAAAAAAAAAAGAGAGACTGGAAACACATAAATTATTAAAATAAAGCTCACGTTCGTAATGCAGTTAGATATAAGACAAGCGACTGAAGGTTACCGCTATGCGTTCATCATCTGACATCTCCAACCTTAACCTTAGTATAACATCATAGATAAGTCTGGTTCTATAATGAGTCAGCTTCTTAAATTTGATGTATGCTTTTCTATTAACATAAATATTATTCTTAAACATGTCCCATAAGTGGTTCTTACTAAATTTATTTTCAAACTTCGTAGTGTGACGAAGTCTCTTCCAACTTGATTCATGCCAATCTTCGTTATGGTCCATTTCCTTTTCTCATCGGCATAAAGAGAAAAAGTATCGGACACTGTTCTTAGTCCAACTTTAATTACTAAGTCTCATAAATAGCCAAACAAACTAATCTAGCAAAAAAATTGTTACAGAACATCTAAAAAACTAGAGCTGCATAAAAAACTTAGATCAATAGCCATTTGTCTTGTCTACTTGTGATTTATGTCCAAATCTGAAAACATAAATACAAATCTAAGCCAAATCATAACCGAGTATGTAAAGGAACAAATTTTATGATGATTCCAATAAACGATCAAAGCCACAAACTGAATCCCAATTTCCACTTTCATCTACAAACTCTATCTCTACATAGATTCCTAATGATGGAGTCTCAACGACTTACCACTGAAACAAGCAAGAAATGGAGTAAACAGAACAATATGACATTCATGTTTATAAGTTTATTACAGAACACTCTCACAGCTAAAGCAAGTGAAACTTCAATCACTCAAAAGCAAATAAACCAAAAACAACCCATATCAAAAATCTTAAAACCAACAGCCAACTTAATTATATAATCTAGATGTTCCACAATCCTAATGCAAAACGCTGAGAGAGACAGAGAGAGGCAGACAGAGGGAGAGAGAGTAAACGGACCTTGAGTTTTTCTCCTTGTTGCCAGAAAACTTAACTCCGGTGAAGCAACAAATCGAAGAGAGATGAGAGTGATGACTTTGAAGAAACGGTGAGGAGAGATCGAAGAGAGGCATGAGAAAAGATCGAAACACTGAAATTTTTGGCGTTCAAAATTTTAAAATGTAGAACACTAGTGTCTGGTCACCGCGATTTGTCGCAGGACATGCAACATGCCACAGAAAAACGAACGACATCTATGCGATTTCGAGCACCAAACGAACATTACCATAATCATTATAAATAAAATAGATGTACTTTATTCTAATTTTCTACGTAGATAGATGAGATTTTGTGTGCTTTAAATTACTAAAAACATGTTAGTAAACAGTAATATATATCTACGGTAAAATCATCCTTTCACGCACAATCATCTGCAGCTTTATATCTTTAAGTTATATAATGCATAATCACCTAATTTTACTCAGCTTTTGTATATTCTACAAATTCTCTTCTAAGTAAATCAGTCCAAGTATATTTCGGTTTATTAAAAAACATTAAAGTGTTTCTATTAAAAAAAGAGTTTTTCTTGGGTTCACCCCCTAGGGTGAACCTATAGATTCACCATCCTATTATAATTGGCCACGTCATATTTAGTTTTTGAATAAAAAAAGCAAAAAATCAGATTTTTAATTGGCAAAACAAAAGAAAACGGAGAAAAAAAAGGAAAACAAAAATAAACCGTCAAAGTTGTTAACACCGTGATTCTCCTTTCTTCACGACAAACTCTCTTTCTTTTGCTCATCTCTTTTATACTGAGCATGTTAAATTGTTAATCATTGATCGTTGTGAAATAATGTCACCGAAGTTGCAGTAATCTTTCTGTTGTGTGAATCATCTTTCTTCCTTCAGTTTATATACTAAAGTTGCAGCAAACGTTCAGTTGCAATAAACTCTGTTGTGTGAATCTCGATATCCCACAGGACTACAAAGAGTCATCACTCAGTTTCTTTTTTTTTTGTTCTCTAGGGTTTATATAGTTCATAATATAGAAAGATGGACATGAAGATGAGCTTTTACCTGTGGAGGTCTTTTGTTTAAACGTAAACCCACCACTTCAAGTTCCCTAGTCATAATCTATGAATAAGTATAAACGTAAACCCACCACTCCTTCTCATCAACCGCACCGGCGGTTTTCAATAGGATAGACAGACTTGTTCGAGACACCATTCGTCATGTTACAGTGGTTAACTTACGACTGAAACACCCTCTGTGGGTTTAGTTACTTTTAGCTCTTCTTTGTTTTAAATTTTTTTTTGGCAGAGGATAGCTAGTTGGTTTAAACCTTTTTGTAATTTGCAAACATCCTCATTCTTTATCGAAATTCACATACTTATCAAAAAAAAAGTTATGAAACAACAGTAGCTCACTAGTTCTATGAATAAGTTTTACAAGAATGATGCTCAGAATTGATCATGTAACCGAACGTACCGAACGCTTTAAGTTGATGAGAATGCCACAAACAGGAACATCATATAATAACTTCCAAGTAATAGACGCATAAGTGAACCAATTGAGATTGAAGTTCATCGATATTCTTAAAACAAAAACTTAAGGAACAGAAAAGGCTCAACTGTCTTCATATATTCCCTGCTCCATACAAACAGTCTCTTTTGGTTCACGTGTAAAGGACTCACCAACACTGTGCTTCCGCCCAAGAAGATGAAAAGAAGAAATTTGAAGAAGGCCTCCCAGAACAGCAACTGATCTTAACCACGTATGCTAAACTTTCAAGTAAACATTACACCAAAAAAATAACTTTCAAGTAAACAAAAGACGTTGATCTCACCTTAGCAGTGGAGAATTCTAGACCCAATGTGAAGCACATAAATACCACACCAAATTGGACGAATGTTTCCACCTACATACCAAAGAAAACATAATATGTGAAATCGAAAACATCTTTGCAGAATTCATTAGTTATTGAGAGCTTTGCGTGATTAAACAATATCTAAGAACTCCAGAACTTCGCCTATACGGATGAATCATAAGAAACAAGGCCGACAGAGGAATAGGGTTACAATCACCCAAAGCCGTTAACAACGTTTTCTCTTTTTGCTTTTCATTTTTTTTTGGCGATAACTATCAATTATTATTATTATTTTCAGAAACTGATTATGATGTGGCAAATTATAATTGGATGGTGAATGTATAGGTTCACCTTAGGGGTGAACCCAAGAATAACTCTTAAAAAAATATATTAACGTGGCTATATATCAACAAAGGAGAACCGAAACTGGTGGTCTCTATAAACTTCTACCCCACCAAATCTAAAAATTCGAACCCTGGTTCCAGCCTTTCAAATAAAAGTTCCGAAACTAGTATAACGAAAAATATATTGTTTTAAAAAACTAAAGAAAAATGTAACAGTAGATAAAAACTAATTTATTATTACTATTATTTTTGAAAGCGGGGAAAATAAAATAGACCTCCAGCAAGTGAAAGTCAAAATGAGAGGTGGGCGTGAGCTGTGTAGTGGAAATGTCGTAGTTATTGACACACTCTCTCAGCCACATGTTTAGATACGCACTCTCGTGTGACGTGGCATCCTAACTCCGTCCATACTCTCTCAGCCACTCGTTCGGCACGTGACACTTCCTAAATGGGCCCCACTTTCCCAAACCTGTTCTGTAGTAACTCTCCTTTTTTTTCCCATTATCCAGATGAAGCAACAGCATGAAGGATTCTGAATCCAGGTTTTTGCAGGCTTACTCTTTTTCGGTTTAATTTTTATTTTAATTAATTTTTTATCGGTTTTTAACTCTTGAGAATTACGTTAAGCGACTTTTTCTTTTGTGGGTGTTTTTTTTTATTATCGTGGTGGAGTGGGCGATGTGTGGAGGAATCAGAGAGGAGAGTGATTTGGGGTCTGTGATTGGACTCTGTTTCTCTAGTCATGTTTGATTGGGACGACGAAGAGGTAAAGTCTCAATCTTTTCTATTTTGATTGGGCGTCTCGTTGTTCATTGGCTCATATAAAACTAATAAAGATCTGAGCTTGGTCTCAGAGGTAGTTGTTTGAGTTCTAGAGTAGGTTGAGCAGAGAGTCAGAGCCTAACTTCTTACATCAGGTAGATGTCATTACTTGCTTTGTCTCTGATCCCTTGTTGTTTAACCTGTTTTTTCAGCTTACTAATATGATATGGGGTGACGAGGGAGAGACAGGCGACCATATTGTGCCTTTTAAAGTAAGAAACAGGAAGGAACAAGGCGATGAATCTAATAAGGCAGTTAAGCCAGCTGAAAGTAAAACTCACCTTCATGATAGTAAGCTGGGGGGGAGCAGTTCAGGGCAAAATATTGAGTGTATGAGCTCATGGCCTGACTCATCAGTATCTAATAATGCTCGAAAAGCTGATCCAGGACCAGGTTCGAGTGAGCCAGCTAGATATGATTCAACAAGAAGTGGTGCGTTTCTTGAAACAGTGCTGTTTTACTTGGGTACGTTCTTTCAAATTCTAATCATGTTTAAAGTTGTGTGTGTGTGTGTGGTCGCCTTGTTTTTACCAGAGAAAGCGTCTGAACTTGCGAAAGGCCCTGATATTTTTCATAGCACTGATGAGAGTAAAGAGCAAGGTGATTTCGATGAGTATGGATGGGCTAACATTGGTAGCTTTGATGATCTTGATCGAATGTTCAGGTATGTCTTGTTCTCATCTTGCTTGAGCTAACCAACCTCTGGATTGCCTACTAATGGGGTCTCTATCTAACACAATATCCTCACAAGTGGTGATTTTGCAGTAGTGATGTCCCTATATTTGGCGATGGCAGTCTCAGCGGTGCAGATGAGTTATGGTCTTCTTCTAAAGATGTATCCAAGCCGTTACCATCCATTTTGGACTCTCAAGATCTAGGATTGGATATTAGAACTAAGTTTGAGCAACAAGAGAACCAGCAGTTTCCATTGACTGGAGAAACCAATGGTGGTCCATCATCCCAAAGTGCGCCTAGAGTTCGTGTAACCCCAAAAGCTGAGCAATATCATGAGCATAAGAGACAATCCTCAGTTGATGACCAGGTACTATGCACTGCAGACTTCGGGATATTGCTCACACGTTTATAATAAATTGAATGAAAGAACGTATTGTTGCATAGTTTCTATCATCTTTTCTAAGAGACTCTCCAATTAAATATTAATATAATTGGCGAGAGACTCACATTGTAATTTTTACAGCTCCGTTGAGTCTTATTTCTTTCATTTTCTTTCCTGTTCAGCCATATCAACAAAATAAAATGATGAAGTTTTCGGAAATGTTGGGGACTCATGAGGCAGGGGCATCTCAAGATCCATACGGTCAGAGAACTCTGTCCAGGAGAAAATTTGTAAACCAGTTGGGACCGTCACGATCATCTATGATGGGTGTTAATCTGCAGAGTGAGTCTCAAGGGTCTGGGACATCACATTATCCACATATGCCAAACCAATACATGGCTACTTCTGGTTTTGGTAATCCATATTCTACTGTGCCTGTAGTTTCAGCCTTCCAACGTCCTGATGTTAACAAGAATCAGCTGATGCATCCTTCCTACAATCCGGCTTCTGCTATCTCTGCAAACATGGTAACAGATGCTGCCGCACGACCTTCAACAATGACGCCGCAGGAAAAGCTAGAAAAACTTAGGCGCAGACAGCAAATGCAGGCGATGCTTGCTATTCAGAGACAACAGCAGCAATTTCGTCACCAGGTTCCTGTAGCAGATCAGTCAATTACTCAGCTTGTCGACAAAACTAGTCTTCAAGGGCTAACCGCAATACCTTCCTTTGATCCCAATTCATCTCTGGAACTAGATGATTCTGGAAACTTTGCTGCTGCTGTTGATAATCCATCAGAATTCTCGGTTCTTTATCGGCTTCAAGATGTTGTAGCAAAGGTACTCAACTGGTTTGTTATGTTATGTTAGTTGACCTTTATGTTGAAAGTAAACTAATACTACTTATTGACCTGCAGTTAGATATGGAAACAAGGACTTGTATAAGGGATAGCTTATTCCGTTTGGCTGATAGCGCAGGTCAGAGACATCACACTAGTGATACACCCCACAGTAATAAGACTAGCCAGGATGACCAGGAGGTTATTCCTCAAGAAAAATCCAGATATAGGTAAGCAAATCTATGCATATTAATCAATATGGTATATATATGTGGTTCTTAGTTAGTTCATGTGAACTAAACACATACAGTCTTGTGAATGTGGGGTAGCCTTTTATGTATGATAAGTGTGAGATAGGAAAAACTATTTATCCATGATTAGCATATGTCCATTGTTCTGAATGAATCAATTTACGCAGTAAAGACCATCTGAATGCTGCAAGCATATGCATTAATACTCTTTTCATGTGCTGTCGCAGTTCTTTGTTAGGTGATTGCGTTTTAGATAATACTTCATCATTACAGTATGTGGTTTACATAGCTAGCTCTTGGTTTTTGTTCTTACAGATATGCAGGGATGCTAGACACCGAAACTGTGACCAATCCCACAGACAGAACTGTGGCTCATTTGCTCTTTCATAGGCCTTTTGATATGTCTGCGGCAAAGCATACGGAAGGACTAGAATCACCATCTTCTTCGAAGATGGGAACTGAAGTAAAAGGGAGTTTTCCTAGCACAAGAGAGAGTCACATGAATAAGCAGAAAGCAAAAGAGGAAGATGTACCTGCAGGTTCAACTGCTTTAGGGTATGCATCCAACTCAGGATCCAGTAGCACTGTTGGTGAGAGGGTTAATGAAGCATCCCAAGGAAACAAAAGAAAGTTGTGAAGTATAGAAAGGGTATATAATATTGCGTCCCATGCCATTTCATATTCGTTCATATAGGGGCTTGTATGCAGATTCATTGGTAACTAATGTTCATGTGTTGCTTTTGTCAACTATCAGTTTAGGTTTGCGGTGTTAGAGAGCAGCCTGAGGAAATCTGCAGCGTAGGCAACATCTCTCTGCATTGCTAGAAACAATCTCCTGTTTACTCCTTTCATGTAATTAAATGTTTTCTTTTTGTTTTTTTTAATTGTTGAATACCCTTTCTTATTACACGTATTTCCATGAGAAAACATTTTGGAAAACTCATGTAGTTTGCTCTTACAATTTTCTTTTCAAAACCAGATTTGATCTCTTATTATATTTGTAAGCATATCACCAAGGACAAACATAACTACTAGACTCGTAACAATCAGTCTATTTTCAGGAGAAGTAAAAATGTCTCACACTGCAAGAATATCTTTTCTTCAGTTATGCGTGTGACAAAAGACCCAAGAGGCTCTTACTGTATGTGATCTTTCACAACCTGTTTCTTCTTCAACCCATCGTGTTCTCCTGCAGATAAGGAATCCGAACACCAAAAAAAAACATCTGTTAGTCAAAGAATACAAAAGGTGGGAAGCTCTGTGCATAGTCGAAGCAGACCTACTTGTTTTATACAAATTTTAATGTATTCTTCAGTTTTGTTTCCAACATAGAAGAATTCTAATAGATATTTGAATTTTCTTATGCCTTAAAAAAAATGTTAATTCATTAAAATCTAAAAAAAACTAGTTTCTAATTCAGAGTATGAATTAAAAGTAAGTTGCAAAATAAGTTATTCTATAATAACATGTAAAATCAAATATAAATGTGAACCAGATATGTCATAAATCCATGCTTAAAAAGTTTAAACTCAACAACATAATAACAAGATTTATGTTTTTATAGTTTTAAACATAAAAAAAAATTGTTTTTCCAAATTTATATAATTTTTAATTAATTGTATGAATTTCATCTTTGCTAAAATTTGATTTTTTTAATGATTTTAAATTATGTTAAAAAGAATTTGTGGTTATTGATAAAAACTCCCATAAAACAAAAAAACAAAACCTAAAGTATAAAAAGCGCACACACACTCTCCACTGAGCATTCAGTCACTGGCAAGTCCCCTTGTCAGCGATGGAATCCCTAATCCTGGAGCTCCACGAGATCGGCGCCGTCAAATTCGGCAACTTCAAACTCAAATCCGGAATCTACTCCCCCGTCTACATCGACCTCCGTCTCATCGTCTCCTACCCCTCCCTCCTCTCCCAAATCTCCCACACCCTAATCTCCTCCCTCCCTCCCTCCACCTCCTTCGACCTCGTCTGCGGCGTCCCCTACACCGCCCTCCCCATCGCCACCGTCGTCTCCGTCTCCACCAACATCCCCATGCTCATGCGCCGCAAGGAGATCAAGGACTACGGCACTTCCAAAGCCATCGAAGGTGTCTTCGACAAGGATCAGACTTGCCTCATCATCGAGGATTTGGTGACCAGCGGCGGGTCCGTGCTGGAGACGGCGGCGCCTCTTCGCGCGGTTGGGCTCAGGGTTAGCGACGCGGTGGTGTTGATCGATAGGCAGCAGGGCGGGAGGGAGAATCTGGAGGAGAATGGGATTAGGCTTCATTCGATGATTAGGTTGACGGATATGGTTAGGGTTTTGAGGGAGAAGGGGAAGATTGATGAGGGGGTGGAGGCGAGTTTGATTAGGTTTTTGGAGGAGAATCGTAGGGTTAGTGTGGAGAAGGTGAAGGGTGAGGATAGGGTTTTTGGGTTTAAGGAAAGGTCGGAGCTTTGTAGGAATCCCATGGGGAAGAAGCTGTTTGAGGTTATGGTGAAGAAAGAGACTAATCTCTGCTTAGCTGCTGATGTTGGAACTGCTGCTGAGTTGCTTGACATTGCAGACAAGGTAAAGAATCTTTCTTCTTTTTATCTGAAAGTGCATCATATGGTTTATGTGTTTGTGATCTTTGAAATGTTTGTGTTGATGAAGGTGGGACCAGAGATATGTATGTTGAAGACTCATGTTGACATTCTGCCTGATTTCACCTCCGACTTTGGTTCTAAACTCCGTGCAGTAAGTTTGGTTACATCTTTATTATATGATAGGTTTGGTTACCCAAAGAATCTTGTAATCTCTCGTCCGGATCTCCTGCGGGAATTTTTTTGAAGATCCAGTACGATAGAAACATGAATCTTGTGCTATAGTGTAGTCCTTTAAGTCCCCTTAGATCATCCAGTGTGCTGTATTGAAGCCCTTTAGGTCCCCTCAGATCATCTAGTGGACTACCATTTGGCTGTTCTTGATTCCGAAATTTTAACCCTTTTTTACACGTTACTTCAGATCGCAGACAAGCACAAGTTTCTCATATTCGAGGATCGTAAGTTTGCAGACATTGGTAACACCGTCACAATGCAGTATGAAGGGTAAGTTTTCTACTATATGTCACTTGTTGTTCTTCATTGATGATTTTCATATAATTTATCTGCTGTGGCTTGTTTGCAGAGGCGTCTTTAAAATATTAGAGTGGGCAGATATTATAAACGCTCACATAATATCAGGGCCAGGAATCGTGGATGGCCTCAAGTTGAAGGTATATTTGTTTTCATTTGTTACTGGATTCTCATTTGATCATTTCATTTTTTTACTAACATCTGAGAGGCATTCAGGGTTTGCCTCGTGGTAAGGGTCTGCTTTTGCTAGCTGAGATGAGCTCTGCTGGTAACCTTGCTACAGGAGACTACACTGCAGCAGCCGTGAAGATCGCAGAGGCTCATTCGGATTTCGTGATGGGATTCATCTCGGTTAATCCAGCGTCTTGGAAATGCGGGTATGTGAATCCGTCTATGATTCATGCAACGCCTGGTGTTCAGATGGTGAAAGGTGGTGATGCGCTTGGCCAACAATACAACACTCCACACTCTGTGAGTCTCTCCCCTCCCCCAACCTTTGTTAGTAGCTTAGGTGGTGATCTCGGGAAATATAAAGTGAGGTTGCTCTTGTTGTCTTGTTTCAGGTGATTACTGAGAGGGGGAGTGATATTATAATCGTGGGAAGGGGAATCATAAAGGCTGAAAACCCAGCAGAGACGGCTCACGAGTATCGACTTGAAGGCTGGAAAGCATACCTGGAGAAATGCTCTTAGTAGGTCAAAGCCTGAGGGGTGGTTGACTTTTTTTGTGTTGTGATGCTATAAGTTTGTGGAAGCTTTGTGTGTGAGGATGGATTTTAAAACGCATGTCTGGTTGATCAAATCTCAATAATATAATAAAGTTACGAATGACAACCGTAGTTACCAATATCCCTCCAGATCTCTCTCTCTCTCTAAGCAAGATCCCATCCTTGTACTAAAACATAAAAATCAAGGCACTCTAGTAAACTAATAAAAGATATAGATATCCTGAGGAACAAAAAACTAAAACACGCCTCAATGCAGGACTCGGAAGGTGACCAAATGGAACAAGGAGTTCACTCCAAAGCACGCCCTTCAAAAACAATGAAGTCATCCTCATCCTCGTCCGAATCCAGATGAGGTGGAGTATCAGTCAAAACTTGTTGGTTTGCACAATCAAGTTTATGCTGTTGTTTCTCAGAAACTTGGGGTTGGAGCTTGAAAATGACAACTTCTCCCTCTGTATCCAAGTCTGGAAACTCCGTTTCTTGATCCTTGAGTTCGTCAACCTTCTTTATGACACAATGGCTTCTTATAGGAATGACAACAAAATCTGTAGACGTTTCTTGAGATATTGCGCCCACTTGAGTTGCAGCAACCATTTCTGTTTGCCTCAAAATTCGATCTAAAACATCCTTCAAACCAGCTTGAACACCATCTAACTTTTCACCCAGACATCCCTCTGTTTGATTAGTAGTCATGTCTTTAGGCAAATCAGAATTATAACACCAAAAGAGAACTGAAACTCATCCAATGATCTCTCTGGCGTGGATGAGTCCCACAAACTTGATCATGCTACATATAGAGCGCTAAGGAAAGAGTTAAATGCTAAATATTTTCCTAAATCAAGAAATATAAATTCTAGTTTAATAAAGGAACTTAAATTTAAAGCATATCACATCTGTTTCCATTTTTAGATACTTGCCCATGTAACATGTCTCAAATGGCACTGATTTTCTTCTGTTTGCATTGCATCATGTCTCTGTGTTGCTCAAGAGGACCTATCAACCAATTAAGGTTTCCTTGACGAATGGGCACGTTGAGGAGACAACTTAATATACTTCACCTCTGTTGGTTTTGGTGTTAATTCTGTCTATTGTCTAATCAGAAAGCAAATGCTTAAAGAAGGAATATTTTTTACCTTTTCGACATGAAAATATGCATGGGAAATGTGTGCAGGCTCTGCAGAAAGAGAGGAAAGACAAACTCCGTTCTACACTGAAAATGATATTTTACTCTGACTGTCATCACAATACTTTTCAAAACACAGTTTGGCACAATCGAAAAGCCTTAAATTCGTTATAATAATTAGTTAAAAAATAAGTAATTTTCGTATTTATTAATTTAATCTAAGTGCAAACCGTAAAAAAAATAGCCACATTTTTATAGTTTGAGATGTACAACTGCATATTCAACAGTGGCACCAACTCGATAGTCTTTTATATATCATCAAAAAAGCTATTAAGGTTTGTTGTTATGAACTCGGCCAAAAGTCTGTGATGTAATTAAGTTTTGAAATGTGTTCATGTAAATACAAATTTCCATAAATCTAATAGAACATATTTAGCATATTTACTTAACAATTAAAGGATCCATACATAAAAATACAACCTGCAATCAAACCACAAAATAAACACAAAAAGTAAGATTCCGCGTGAAGCATGGGCAAATCACTAGTAGCATCATAAAAGAGCCAAGGAAACATTCTCTCAACACCAAAGAGATCTTGTAGTCATCATAAATTATTTACTGTTACATAGATTAATTTTGGTCTTCCACTGTTACACTTTGTGCAATAAGATAAATCTTTTTGTTTGAAATGAGTAGTTCCAACTCTACTTTCTAATACAAACTATAATTCAAAACCCACAGCATTTGAGAAACTTTAAGGTTCCAAATAGTAATGCCGTCTTTCACGAAAGAACAAAACATGTAGAAGCAGAGTGTCATTTTATTCGCGTTTACATCATCAACGGAACAATTTCGACGAAACATGTTTCATCCAACGAACAACATACTAACAAAGGCGTTAGGACGAAAAGAATTTGACATTTTCCTCTACAAGTTGGTCCGTTATTGACATATACGCTTCAACTTGAAGGGGAGGGGGAGGGGGATAATTTTTGGGATATCGTAACCGACTTAGGATATTCTACACCGACTTAAGAACCTTATCTCAAATGTATTAGCTTTCTTTATAGCAATAGAAGTAGACTTAATGACTTGTATAAAGAAGGCCTTCTGGTCATCGATTACATAACTTTTAAGAGATTTGAATCAATTAATATTTTCTATTCGCTGCAGTAATGGACTGCACATGATACATCACCTTGAGCCCCATAAAGTTTATACTAAAACTGTTGGACTCTATATAAGGCTTAGGAAAATATTGTTCGGAGATTAACACCTTTACAGTCATACTAACGTATCAAATTTTAGTTAAATTCAGTATGATTAAAGTCTCAGCTTATCTGGGAAGCCCATCAAGTCCGTGAGAACTTATGAGTATACTTTACTCTACTGTTCGGACATAATAAGTACGTTGACAGCATGATGCGGCATAAAGATGCAGTAATCGTACAAGTTGACAAGGATTTTTTTTTTTATCATCAATAGAGGGAGATGTTTATCGGATTTCTCCGGCACTGGTATGACTATTGCTGCCTCTTTCTCTAAGAACTGAAGAGGCATTATATTGTAATAGATTGACGAGTGACTATCTGCATGCAATTTGATTGACAACATCACCATTCACCATTACGAATACTAAAACACAAGTAAAGTGATTTAATAAATTAACGAACTTAGATACTACACGACAGAAACACATTAGAGCATCTCCAACCCCACTCTATTTTTCACTCTAAAATAGAGTTTAGAGTCAGGGCCGGGCCTGACAATTTCGGGCCCAGAAGCAAAAAAAAAAATTTTGGCTCATAATCTTAATAAAACATGAAAATATTAGAAGGTGTTCCCATGTTATTCGAACCCATAACCTCTCACTGTTATATATCTAGCTTTTACCACCAAAACTAGAGAGAAACTTCATTTATTTTTGGCCCCTAAAATAAATATTCTCTTGTTGGCCCCAAAGCCAATGCTTGATGGGCTTGGTATCAGGCACGGCCCTGTTTAGAGTAAAGAATGCTCCAATGGTACTCTATTTCTCACTCTATAATAGAGTAAAAAATAGGTTTACTCCAAATATAGAGTAATTTGTTTTTTTTTTGTTCATCACTCTATTTTCTACTCTAAAATAGAGTACCATTGGAGCAAACTCAAACTCTATTATAGAGTTACTCTATTTTAGAGTAAAAAATAGAGTGAACCATTGGAGATGGTCTTAGGCAACCCTTTATGGACGCTAGTTTTTTCTTTAGGTTGCGGGTTTAGACCATCTCCAACGGTTTACTCTATTTTTCACTCTAAAATAAAGTAATTCTATAATAGAGTTTGAGTTTGCTCCAATGATACTCTATTTTAGATTAGAAAATAGAGCGATGAACAAAAAAAAACAAATTACTTTATATTTGGAGTAAACCTATTTTTCACTCTATTATAGAGTGAAAAGTAAAATACCATTAGAGCATTTTTTTACTCTAAACTCTATTTTAGAGCGAAAAATAGAGTGGGGTTGAAGATGCTCTTAGTGGAGTGTGAGCCCTATTCATCCCTAGGAAAAAAAAAACATGTTTTCTTTTAATGATTGTAACCACTTTTGACACTCTGGAGACCGACATGACCTAACACTGGCAATAATGAGCCAATAATGACACAAACGGGCCTATATGTGTCACCTAGACCACGTGGTAGTTTTATATCCAAGTGAGACTGAATCATTTTTAATTTAAACTAGATTTCCACCCGCACAACCGTGCGGGTATATATTTTCACATTTATATATATAGATATTGTTTTACATAATTATTATATATTTTTAATGTTACTCACATATTTAAATATTTGTATAATTATGCCAAATATAATAATTTTATAGTTTTCATGCTGTAAATTAAAATCATCACATATATGTTGCTTATTATATATTTGTCTTATTGAATTTGCGTTTAATTACTAAACTAATTTTTTTAATGCATGAAACAACATATATGAAAACAATTTTGTATTTAATTTATTATAATCATGATCCGTAATTCAAATTGCTAGATTTTTTTAGTAATTTTTTAATGTTTATTAATTTTATATAAGAAATTAATGTATATTAAAAAGTTTAAGATAAGTTAAATTTTTATACATGTATTATATAGTTTACTAATATTAACCCGTTCTACCAACATATTATATTTTTAGCATAAATATTTTATATTTATGAAAATAAAATATGTTAACTTATCAATTTAAAATAATTTTATCATATTTTGTTCAATATAACATTTTTATTTTAAAATGATAGATATTATTATAAAATTGATAAAATAGGATATGATTTTATTCTTTTAGTAACATTTCATTACTAATTACAAAATTAGTTGAAAATATTTATATTCAATTTATGACAAATAAGATCTTATTATAATCTTTTTCAAGAGATTTGTTAGAATTTTAATTTTTTTTTTTAAAAATTAAAAGATATAAAAGATATTATGATTAAAGTAGTTAAAAATATTATGTATATTAGCATTAGTGATATACATTTAATATAAAATTTAAATGATGGTCCAAATAAAAATATCACTCATCAAAAAATCATGATTTTTATTTTATTAGAAAACAAATTTGGAAAAAAATAAAAAATAAATATTTATTTCTAACAAAATCTTTAAAAATTATTAGTAAATGTATTTGTGAAATTAATTTCATTTTATTTAAATTTTCGTTTATAAACCAAAACTATATTCAATTTTAATTTCTAATTATATTTTATGATAATTTAAATTAAAAATAACTAATTTTTGAAAGTATATTTAAAAAGATTCCAAGAAGATTTTAAAAAGATTTTGTTAAAACATTTTAAATATATTCATTTGTATTTCAAATAAAAAGATAAATATATTAAAAGATATAATAATAAACTTATCTAAAATATGATATTTTCTAGGAATGGTCCAAACAAAAAAAATCACACATGAAAAGAAGTCATGACTTCTGTTTTAATATATAAGATATACATGCTCACTAACTAATGCTTGATCAAATAACAAATGGCAGATATCGTAGTGATCTCTGAGACCATTGTTCGACCCGAGAGCTACGACGAGGATGGCTCCAACCGGGTTAAGATCCATCTCACACCTTGGGATCTCTTTTTCCTTCGAACCGAATACGCTCAAAGAGCTATAATCTTTCCCCAACCCGACCCAGAAACCCACGTGATCTCTCAACTGAAGTCCTCTCTCTCCGTAGCTTTGAAAATTTTCTATCCACTTGCTGGACGTCTCGTGAAGATCCACAACGAAGATGACGAAACGGCGTCGTTTTACATAGATTGCGATGGTTCAGGTGTCAAATTCGTGCATGCAACGGCTCCAGCTGTGTCGGTGAGTGATGTTTTGGAACCGGACAATGATCACTGGACTGAGTTTTTCTCGGCAAACGGAGTTGAAAGCTGGCAAGGGGTCTCAGAGTCGTTGCTTGCTATCCAAATAACGGAGTTGAAAGATGGAGTTTTCATCGGGTATGGAGTTAACCATATGGTTGTTGACGGAACTTCCTTCTGGAGTTTTTTCAAAACATGGACAGAGATTTGCTCTGCCCGGAAAATGTTTCCTCCTTTGTCTCTCCGTGGGTGGTTTCTCGATGGGATTGATTACCCGATTCGAGTTCCCTTCTCAGAGACGGTATCATCACTTGTTTCTTCGTCGTTGCCGAATCATCTTCAAAAGAATATATTTCGCTTCACGAGTAGAAACATCTCTGAGCTCAAAGCAAAAACTAACGACGAGGTTGGTGGGTCTGATGAGGATCTGAAAATCTCTTCGTTTCAAGTCGTGTTGGCGCATATGTGGCGATCAATAATCAAAAACAGTGGTCTCGATCCAGAAGAATTGATTCATTGCAAGTTAGCAATGGATATGAGAGGGAGACTAAACCCTCCGCTCGAGAAAGAGTGTTTTGGAAACATGGTTGGACTGGCGACGACCACCACAACCGCGGGAGAAATGCTTAACAATGGATTGGGTTGGGCTGCTTTGCAACTAAACAGAACTGTGAGGTCACAAACGAATGAAGAATTCAAACGTTTTGCTGAAAACTGGGTGAAGAACCCTAAAATACCGAATGGTTTAATGGTGAATAATTCGCTCGTTGTTGCTAGCTCTCCACGGTTCAATGTGTTTGGAAACGATTTTGGTTGGGGTAAACCGATTGCGGTTAGAGCTGGACCGGGAATTGCTGGCCATGGTAAAATCCTTGTTTACCCGGGAACTGATGAAGGAAGCATGGAGATTCATACGTCTTTATGGTCTCACGTTTTGGAGAAATTATTGGCTGATGAAGAGTTTTTACAGCATGTCGTATGTGTTAATCGAAATCAAATGTAATTCGTTTTTCTCTGTTTGAAAAAGAATAAAGAATAATAAACGTATTCTGCTTTTGCTAGCTGAGATGAGCTCTGCTGGTAACCTTGCTACAGGAGACTACACTGCAGCAGCCGTGAAGATCGCAGAGGCTCATTCGGATTTCGTGATGGGATTCATCTCCGTTAATCCAGCGTCTTGGAAATGCGGGTATGTGTATCCGTCTATGATTCATGCAACGCCTGGTGTTCAGATGGTGAAAGGTGGTGATGCCCTTGGCCAACAATACAACACTCCACACTCTGTGAGTCTCTTCCCTCCCCCAACCTTTGTTAGTAGTTTAGGTGGTGATCTCGGGAATATAAAGTGAGGTTGCTCTTGTTGTCTTGTTTCAGGTGATTACTGAGAGGGGGAGTGATATTATAATCGTGGGAAGGGGAATCATAAAGGCTGAAAACCCAGCAGAGACGGCTCACGAGTATCGACTTGAAGGCTGGAAAGCATACTTGGAGAAATGCTCTCAGTAGGTTAAAGCCTGAGGGGTTGTTGACTTTTTTTGTGTTGTGATGCTATAAGTTTGTGGAAGCTTTGTGTGTGAGGATGGATTTTAAATCGCATGTCTGGTTGATTTGTCACTTGATCTCAAATCTCAATAATATAATAAAGTTACGAATGACGCCCGTAGTTACCAATATCCCTCCAGATCACTCTCTTTCTCTCTAATCAAGATCCCATCCTTAGACAAAAACATAAAAATCAAGGCACTCTAGTAAAGTAATAAAAGATATAGATATCCTGGGGAACATAAAACTAAAACACATCTCAATGCTGGACTCGGAAGGTGACCAAATAAACCAAGGAGTTCACTCCAAAGCACGCCCTTCAAAAACAATGAAGTCATCCTCATCCTCCTCGGAATCCAGGTGAGGTGGAGTATCAGTCAAAACTTGTTGGTTTGCACAATCAAGTTTGGGCTGTTGTTTCTCAGAAACTTGGGGTTGGAACTTGAAAATGACAACTTTTCCCTCTGTATCCAAGTCTGGAAACTCCGTTTCTTGATCCTTGAATTCGTCAACCTTCTTTATGACACAATGGCTTCTTATAGGAATGACAACAAAATCTGTAGACGTTTCTTGAGATATTGCGCCCACTTGAGTTGCAGCAACCATTTCTGTTTGCCTCAAAATTCGATCTAAAACATCCTTCAAACCAGCTTGAACACCATCTAACTTTTCACCCAGACATCCCTCTGTTTGATTAGTAGTCATGTCTTTAGGGAAACCAGAATAGATAACTGATATTCATCCGGTGATCTCTGGCGTGGATGATTCTCACACACGAGATCATGTTACATATAGAGCGCTAAGGAAATAGTTAAGAAATGGAAATGCTAAATATTTTCTTAAATCAAGAAATATAAATTCTAGTTTAATAAAGGAACATAAGTTCAAAGCGTATCACTTCTGTTTCCATTTTTGTAAGACACGTGCCCATGTTATGTTTCTCAAATGGTAATGTTCATAATGGAAAGTCGGCGAAATATTTTTATCTTATGTTTTTGAGTATTGGCAACTTAGCACGAACAAGTATAGCTTTCATATTACTCTTGTTGAGGACAGGCACTTACGAACCCACCTAAACGTTAATGGTGGATAAACGTTAACTCATTGCTATTGCTCACCAACCGGTCTAATCTTGCTTAGGGTAATTACAAAATAGTTGGTAAACGGAAAAAAAACGACCGAAACAGTTGGTTATATTACCGTACCAAACAAACTGTTGAATCACGAATGCCACGTTCTAGAGTGAATACCAGTTGGATTCGAAGGGGGTACTAGAGACAACAATAAAACATGGTTAACCTCAGTGCATCCTCGACGTCAGCAACCTCAGAAAGAATATTGCATACCTCTTTGATTCCAACTTGGTCCATGCAAGTTCAGATATACGCTTCATGCAAGTAATTTTTGAGGCAAGAACTTTCCCGTGGGAACACAGTAACGGGGTGCTCTACCTCGTACAAAAAGAAACAAATATAATCAAGAACACTTGAAAGCGTGGATAGGATCTAATTTGCCAATTAGAAAATCGTATTTTACCACTAACTCAAAACTGAAATCAAATACAAACTTTCGAGGGAAAACAATACAAGAAAGTTTAGTACGGGGTGGGGTGTAAAATAGCCATCATATCTGATTAATCATATACTTTGTTGCAGATTTAAATGCATGGAATGTTGAAAGCAGTGCAGTTAGCACGGGTATATAGATTTAAAGGCATGTATGAGGAGATTTACTTACGTGGTATCAGACCATAGACGAAGCCAATCTGTGGAGATCCAAAAGTATTGTTCTTCAAGTGACTGAACAGCAGCTTCTGAAAGTATTGTTCGTACTTCTTGCCTCCTTTCAGTCAAAGTATTGTTGCGTTCAGGTAACTCATCCATTCATCGAGATGTGGCGGAAGATCAACATCTCCTTTAGTTATGTCAATAGGATTCTCTCTTTGTCCTTCCCGACTTTCTAGTTTACTGGACCGAAGACTATAAATCAGCATATAAGCATCAGTGGATGAGAAAACCTCTGCCTCAGAGGTGTTCCCACTACTAGAGGCACCATTACTCTCGGACTTTGGAGTTGAAGAAGAGCCTTCAATGAATGGATGGATGTGTACCCAGTTCTGACACTTGCTCATCGTCAAATTTCCACCACAAGCCAGTCTTTTCATCTTTGATGTGACAAACGTAGTGTCCACTTTTCACAGCGCTTCCTTTGTGGATCTCAGAAGACTCTGCCAATCTCGATCTCATATCCAGCACTTGAGGAAAGGAAAACGAGGATGTAATTTTCTTCTTAGCAGTAGTCTGTTGACATGATCCAGACAAAAATATAAAGGAAGAGTTTAATCAACTTCAACAATAATGTCTTATCTAAGATTCAATTTTTATGCAAACCACAAGAAATGAGTCGTAAAGAACCCTTTGGGAGAAAAACACATGGCTTGAGCTGAAAAGTGATAACAGGAGGTAGTGTGCGCAGCTTAATGCAGCGTGTGGCTGGCGTCAACTCTAGCATCGCAGCTCCCACAAAAATACTGATTGTCCCCATTGAGATGCTCCAAGCTGAGGTAATCACTCAAACTTTTGAGACCCTTGACATTCAACTCAAGGGCATAGACATCCTCCACCTTTGAGGAAGCTTCTGAATCCCTCCCACATTTTGAGCACTTAAAAACAAGTAAAAGATGAACAAGACACCAGATATGTTGTTGCCTTTATAAGCAAAATAAGTTTTCTAGCTTAATCTTACACGTGGTGACATGAGAGACACTACCGCGGAAGAGTTTTCTACCACATTATTATTGTTTTTCTTATCAGACCATTATAATGGTAGATCAAAATTGAAGCCAAAATTATGTAGAGGCTAGTATTATTCAAAACTCAACCCAGAATTTGATTTCAAACTGATCATAAGTTATAAACTGGTCATATTTTAGTTCATGTAAAGTTCCAGTATATTTTGGATCAGTATAAGCTTTTAGTCTTTTGATTCTCTAGATATTGTTTATTTTATATTCACATTTTGGATTCAAGTATATATGTTACATAAACTTCTTATATGCCTTGCAAATTTTTAAATATAAGTTTGTGAATTTTTAACAACACAAGCAATTTCATGAAAACTGTGTGCAAAAAAAGAGTAAACCAAACATATGATCAGTTTATCAAATTACAGAGGGATATCCGTGGGTAGGTTCATCTTACAAGGTCTTTCATACACAAAATTATATAAATTGATATTCAATAAATTAATAATTTTTAGTTGTTTAGTTGGATTGATTCGAAATATAACATAGTATGATAAATTAATAAAACAATAAATTTTAGAAAACTCATATATATATATGGTCCCATAAAGATTATAAAAGTTAATATTTTCTATTTATAGAGTTTATATATGTTTAAAAAAATTATTTTTCTTATTCACAAAAGAGTTTATCTCAAAATTTTCATATAAATTTAAAATATTTTAATAATATTGTAGCATATTACATCTAAAAATAAATTTATATTATACAGTACATATCTTATATATACCAAATTATCATATAAGAATAATATAAAGCAAAATTTTATACTTATATAAACCGTAAAATAATTATTTTTTATTTTATATTAAAAACATATCATAAACTATATAAATCTAAAATAAAATTTCTGATAAATCAACAATTCTATAAATTAATAGAATAATATGATTTAATAATTTTTTTTTAATTTATAGAGTTCTTATGTATATGTCTTTGGATGCAAAAAAAGCATCAATCAAATATCGTATTTTACGATTGAATCCACACAAAATGATGCACACAGATTTGTGGAGTTTGATACAAATAATTAAACACACATAAATTGATTAAAAATTATATTAAAAACATTAACCATTCAGGAAATTTTGTTTTGGGGGGGGGGGGGGGGAGGGTGCGGGGTTATAGTTTAAACTTTTTAGACTTCATTTTAATAATATCATCACTCTCATGATTGATAAAATTAAAACTAGATGTGACTCTCCTGAGCTAAATAGATTTACCAACACAATGATGCAAACATGAGTTATTCACTAATATATTTAGAAAAAGCACTAGCTACCTAATTATAGGGCCCGTATTTGCTTTCTTTTCAAGAAATGGGAAACAAAGTAACAAACTAATCAAACAAAACTGATTGAATAACTGACAAAGCTGATTGAATAAGTGAGTATTAGTAGATACATTTCCATGCTCTGTTCATAATCTGGTCTTCTACAAACGGACGCAATGACCACATCATGGTGTAAGTATCGAGTTCATCAAATGAGGTCTTTAAACTAAGAGATCTCACAATCTTTTCCTGCAAAAAAAGAAACATTATCATCATCATCCATTGCTTTTCAGTAAAAAAAAAATATGAATTTCAAAGATCCAACATGCAGCGTATCTAAAGCTTCAAAATCTAACACACCTGCATAACATAGTTCTGCTCCACCATACTGTAAACCACAGCAATAACTGTAGCGTACTCTGTAACTTCAGGTTCTTGAGCAAAAGATACAGTTTCGTTCTCCTGAAACCAAACAACATTACTCTCTAAAACCATTCTTCAAAGATATACATGTGTATTGAAACCTTACTTCATCACTTGTCACTTGTCGCAAACCATCACTTGATGCTTCATCTAGTTGTGTGGAGAGCTTTGTTGCAGTATCAATTGCAAGGGCGGCATCATCAGTGAGATGCTCGAGGTCAGATAACAAGCTTTGAGCTGCAATTACAACATTTTAACGATTAGAAGGGCATACTTGCTTTAACAATGTCGAAGTGAGTTGATGACATGAAACATTACAAAAAGAAATATGGCGATAAACAGTAGATTCATTATTACCTTTGATTAGGTGGTCAGAAAGTCCTGATAGAGATGTATGCACTTCTTGCAAACAAAAAAGGAGAGACGTGTAAGCAGAAACGAATAATTGCTGAAGAGTGTTTTTTAAAACATGAAAGTTTTTCGCATCAATTGAGAAACTTTAGATCAAAAGAGTTGATGAGTAAACTTACAAGCCCGTGTGCTTAGTGCAGCGTCATCGATGTTAATACAGCCTGATTCTACGTATGATTTAAGCCGTCTAGTTTCATTGTTCTTGAGAATGCTCTCGATGAACTTGGAGGAAGTGAGTATTGGAGAGCGTTTGAGCAAGGCTGGGGGATAAGAAATTAAGTCAGAGAAGGTCCACCAATAAAAACCAAAGAAAAACTTACAGAGCGCTTGCTGAAAGCGTAGAAGAAAGGTGTTTGCAGCATTATCTAGTTCCTCAAGCTTTGTGATCCTATAAGCATTGCAATAAACCAAGATTCAAGAGTTAGAGGGTTTTAAAATACAACATACTAAAGTGAGCACATATATATGGTAAAGAGAATCAATCATAACACAAAACATACCCCGTGATAAAGTCTTTGAAAATCTCGTAAATATTATGCTTCAGCTCGCTTCTCACTTCCATCTCTCTTGTCTTGAATTCTAAAAGAGACAACTGTTGAAGCTAAAACCAAAAGAAAGTTGAGAGGCAGAACACAAGAGTCGATTTCGTCAAACAAGGAAGGTTCAACAGAGAATGGTGAATGCAAGTTTTCAGAAAAGAGCTACTCGATGCAGCTACGGTGAATAAAATCAGAAGAGGAGAAAGAGTTAATTTAGGGTTGGGTTATTTTGTGATTCTTACAAACAGAAAGGGTATTACTGTAATTTATGATGTCTCGTCGCAGGGTGTTTACCATTCGCTGAGACGAACAGGCCATGTGCCGCTGAGGGGAGGACCCTTCCTTCGTCGGTGATCTCAAACTCTTAAGCCATGAATCGTCGAAGTCGCGGCTCTTCTTCTTCTTCTTCTTCCGGATCCGTTGGTGGAGCTAGTGATTCGTATCGGAGAAGATCCGATGTACCTCGCAACCGAAGCAATGACAATACTAAGGGTGGAGATTCTGCTGACGTGTCCTTCATCGTCGGAACTTGCTCTTCTATGTGTCCTGGTAAAATCATTTTCTATTTGGCCTTAGATTCCCCTAAAAACTGAACCTATCCTGCGCCTGAATTGCATAGAATGTAATAAGGATGTAAACAGCTTCAGTTAATAAAGTTTATTGCTTTCCCTTATTAACAGAGCGGGAAAGAGTCACAAGAGAACGCTTGCGTGATCTCTCAGTGTTTGAGAGGCTTCATGGAAACCCCACTAAATCATCCTCAGATCTCGCTGTCAAGAAGGTGAGCTTTGAGATTTATTAAAGTTTTCATTTTTCGTGTTTATAATACTCTGATTAATTAGCTTGTAGTAGACAGTGATTAAGTTTCTTTTATAAAATGATTCACAGCTGTTCTGTATAACATCAGTCTTTTTTGTCCTTGCTTAAAGTAGTTATACTCTCTCTGTGTGTGTTCTTGCTAGTTTTGCAGAACCCTTTCAGCAGCTGATGTTCAGGCATCGGATGTAAGACCGCTCTCGGTCTTAGAAGAAACTCTGAGTTACCTTCTAAGCTTGCTGGACTCAAGGGAGCACCCCTTTGAAGTGGTTCATGATTTTATTTTCGACAGGACAAGGTCTATTAGACAAGATCTCAGCATCCAGAATCTAGCCAGTGAGGGAGTCATCCACCTTTACGAGGAAATCGTATGTTTTTTTATTACATGTTTCTTTTTCGTTAGAATTACTTCTTTCTGGTTCATGATTGAAACTCATTTGTGTGTGTTTACTCCATTGATGTTATTATTCTGACTCTCAAGCGGGTTTCTCATATAGGTTAAATTCCATGTCATATCTCGCCAGAGGCTTCAGGGTTGTAGTGGTACAAGCATTAGCTCAATGCATCACTTGAACATGGAGCAGCTAGCAAAAACTCTCACCACTTTGTATAATATCTATGACGCAAATAGGAAACCAGATTACATCTACGAAAATGAAGCCGAGTTCCGTTCACTCTATGTGCTGCTTCACCTCAATACCAGTAGTGGAGTGATGGTTGTCTCTCTGCTTCCTTTATCCTTTTATTCGTTAGCATGTCACCTTTTTCATTTACATAAAACATTAAGATTTTGATCTGCAGGGGGAGCCACTGTCTTTATGGTTTCGCAAGCTGACTTCTAATTTAATAAAATCCAAGGAAATGTGTTTTGTTCGAAAACTTTTAAGGTAGGTTATGCTGTTCAATCTTTTACGGTTGAGTTATTTAAATTAACTACCTACAGACAAGATGAACTGAAGTATGGTGAAATTTCCTCATTTTATCTTGCAGATCATATCGGAATGGTAATTACAGGAGTTTCCTAAGAACAACGGCTTCTGAAGCGACATACTTGCAGTATTGCATAAGTGAGCCCCATATTAGAGAGGTGAGCTTGTATGGACTTGAATATGTAGTTGTGTCCTAGTTTTCATGCATGGTTCTTGTGGCACTTTAAGTGGTATAAATATACATGTTATAATATTTTGAATAGACTGTTAAATTATATTTGATCATTTTCTGAATGTTTTAATGGTAAAAGATGCGATCGTTCGCTGTGGAATGCATAAACAATGTTTGCTACAAGCTTCAACCTTATCCTCTCTTGCGGCTATCTCATAACCTAATGATGAAGGTAATATATACATGCAGATTCCCTTGTTTTTTATATATTCTTAAACTCTTGGTAAAACATGAAAAGTCATAAGCTGAGTTTTTTTATAATTTTCAGGAGATGGATGTTGAATCTTTATGCCATGAGTGTGGTCTTGAGATACGTACTGATTCCGATGGGAGCATTGTGTTGCCAACGAAGCAGACAAACTTCTGCCGTCCAAAGGAAGGTTTTAGAAACTATGATTTGATTGGAATTGAAGTTGAGAGGTTGTTGTGAACACACACAAGACATAACAATTCGCTTGTATCCTTCGCTTGTGCCAATCTAACTGTAATCTTTTGTATCTCTTAACCCAAAAATGTTTCATGTCTGAACAAGGAGAGCAAAGACATGCTGAGCAAAAAGAAATTCACTGAGATCTGTTTGATCTTTTTGAGTCGAGTCTTCAACAGTGATAGTTGTGTGACTCGTTGGAACATACTAATATAGTAAGTCATCAATTCTACTACACTTAACTGGACCAACTAGTTCATGTAATATCCGGTTTACTGATGAATCTCTCTGACCAATTATCTTTTCAAGAATACAACCTCTTTTCAAACCCGATGAATCCCGCATTAAAATCAACTCTAGGAACCAACCATACAGTCACACGACCCTTCATCAAAACCTATTTAAACAAAATTTAGACACCTACCACCCTCCCTTCCACAACCACGACTCCCTTGGTTTGTTGGAACCACTAATGCCCGACCGGATAATGATTGAAGTAATCAATGAGGTAAAAGTCTCCTTTAGGCTATTTCTGGTTTGTAAAAAATAAAAAGAAAAAATTCAAAGCTTAATTCAAACCACACAGATCCTTCCTTCAACAATAATAATATCTTCTCCTGACTGAGACAGAGAGAGAAACACCAAAACTCAGAGAACACAAAAGCTAATAATAATAATACTAATATACTACACATCGATCATTGATTGTACAGCTAAAGGACACCGGCATCAAATCTCAACCCACTCCAGGTTTATCCATCTACTCTCTCTCTCTCAGCTTCTTTCTGAACCGCTGTCTGAAATTTATATCTCCAATAATGCTCAATTCTTTTCACTTGTTGTCTGGGCGAGAAGCTGTTTTCAGCTAAAAGTATCAACCAACAATGACGACTTCTGTTTGCCCTTTCTCCAAAGCTGCTCGTCCCGACAATGCTTCTTCTGCTCCAAAACAAGCCGACACAACACCTTCTGCTTGTCCTTTCTCCAAAGCTGCTCGTTCCGACGACGCAAAACAAGGCGAGACGACTGCTTCTGCAGCTTGCCCTTTCTCTAAATCCGCTGATGCCTCTGCTCCAAGCAAAGGATGTCCTGAAAAGGAAGGAAGATTGAGTAAGGAGGACTCTGCAACGGTGCCTGCCAAGTGCCCCTTTGGTTATGACTCCCAGACCTTCAAGCTTGGACCTTTTAGCTGTATGCTATGCCAATCACTTCTCTTTGATAGCACTAGATGTGTGCCTTGCACTCATGTCTTCTGCAAGTAAGCACTAGTGTGTTTATCTATGGGCTATTTGGGTTTGCTTCTGTTAAGACTTTAGTGTGTTTTGTTGAGTGCAGAGTGTGCTTAGCACGGTTTAAGGACTGCCCTCTATGCGGTGCTGACATCGAAAGTATTGAAGCTGATGAAAACCTTCAGAAGTTGGTTGATCAGTTTATTGAAGGCCATGCTAGAATCAAGAGATCTCTTGTGAATAGTGCAGATAAAGAAGATGATAACAAGAAGGTGATTTACGCTGATGTTTCCATGGAAAGAGGTTCTTTCTTGGTTCAACAAGCTATGAGAGTGAGTTCTATCTCTACAACTTGTTAACCTGATTACGTTTGCTATTGAGAGTTCTTGTTATTGACTTTGTTCTTATATGTGCAGGCATTTCAAGCTCAGAATTATGAAAGTGCTAAATCAAGGTTGGCAATGTGTACCGAGGACATTCGAGATCAGCTAGAGAGGGAAGGTAATACACCAGAGTTGTGTTCACAGCTTGGTGCAGTCCTTGGCATGCTTGGTGACTGCAGGTATGCTCATTGTCTCTCTCTCTCTTTTTGTCATCCCAACTTTTCTGTGGACAAGTAAGATTCAGCAAACGAGGGTACTTAACTTAGTTTGTCTGGTTACTGCAGCCGAGCAATGGGAGACTCAAGTTCTGCAGTCAATCATTTCGAAGAGAGTATTGAGTTCCTTATGAAACTGCCCATGCATGATTTGGAGGTTTTTTTATCACATTGCTTTTTTTTGTTATATTTTGGTTTTGCAAATTTGTTACCACTTTCTTAAAAGTTGTTGCTACACTTTTGCAGATTACACATACACTTTCTGTCTCGCTCAATAAAATAGGAGACGTTAAATATAATGATGGAGATCTACAAGCTGCAAGGTCGTATTACATCCGTGCTTTAAATGTTAGACGTGATGCAATGAAGCTTCACCCAAATGCTCCTTCACAAGTAAGCATATATGCCTTCACGCTTCTACTTCAGTTCTGGCCCCCAGTGTTTTGTTAATCCTAGCATGTGTGAAGGAAGGCTTATTTGTAGATCATAAGCTTTTGTTTCTGGAGGCTTTTATAGATCATAAACTATTGTTTTGTGTGCATTTTTAACTATACATTATAAGCTCTGTTTCTTGAGGTATTCTTACTTGATTTCTTGTGTAGAGAAGTTGGAAACTGAGGCAAGGTCGGTCCTGAAGTTGCAATATGCTTTATGTGTGTTAGGTCATAGAGTCATAGTTTTGTCTGTACACCAAATCTGCTATCATAGAGTCATAGTTGCCATTAAAATCTCTCGTATTTTTGGATGTTCTGGTGAGTAATCAAAGTATGATTTGGTGGATAGATAAGTGCTTAATGATTGTCTCGTTGTTGGTGAATAAAGGAACCTTTACTAAGTTTGGTTGTTATTTCTTCAATTTGTTTTTGTAGATTCTGGATGTGGCAGTTTCTTTAGCCAAAGTTGCAGATATAGACAGGAGTCTAACAAACGAAGATGCAGCCATAGATGGTTTCAAGGAAGGCATGAAACTGCTGGACTCTTTGAAACTGGACTCTGAAGATTCTGCTGCTCTCGAACAACGTGTAAGATTTTTTTGCACTACTTTCTTTCTTTAGGCTTCTCAAAATTTATCTGAGAATGTAATTTTTGTAAACATGAACGCAGCGTCTCTCTGTGATGGAGTTTCTGAAGAAGCAAGTAGAGAAGCCTGAACAGTCTGCAGAAACTGCACTATAATCTGATGCATGCTTACCTAAGTATATATATAAAGACTGTATACCTAATCACTCTGTTGCATTTTGTCTGAAATAAAGGAGCGAGAATGCAACAATCTTGTGTTCGCGCTTTAGGATTAAACAAAAACAGAGTGCTCTGTTTCTCTATGTGAACTTATGAATCAGCAGGCATGATGAGTTGTATAAACTATAGTACTCTACCAACTTATTAAGAGTCTGTTTAACATAATCATAACGATTTATTTCCGATTTCATATCGAAATAACCAGATTTAACTGAAAATAATTAAATTTGTTCAAAGACTTTTTTAATTCAGCTAAATTGGAATCTAGCCAAAAAAATAGAAAACATCGGTTCAAGTTCAGCGTTTGAAAATTAACCGAACCAACCTAACAGTTTTAACCGAAATTGCAGCTACCATTCAAATCTATTTAAAATGCAAAGGGATAATTAATGCAGACTTTAAATAATGATCGAAACGCTGTCGTTTTAGAGGCTCCATATCTTAAAAAAAAAAAGTGTTACTTTCTTGTTGATGACTAACGGAGACGAAACACAAATTAGGGTTTCACAATTTGCCCCTCAAGTCGCCGAGCTAGTTGATTACCGCCGCCGTCTCTTCCTCCTCCTCCCCAAAGTTAGCTCCTTTCCTCTTGGGTTTCTACGATTCGCGTTCTCTTTGATCTCCTCTGTACACTGAGAATCGAGCTGTTGGTTCTTTAAAGTTTGACGAGATTCTTTCTTTCAGGATATGATAAAATCAATCGAATTCTAGTTGTATCCTGTAATGGCGCACTGAATCAAACTCCCATCACTTGGTTCGTCACTAATTGCTGCTCTTTTCGATCTTTCCCCAAAAAAAAAGGATTCAATTTTTTTCGAAATCGTGACGCATGTTTGTTTCAGGTTTGTGACATGCTTACTGTTGATAGGCTGTTCTTGTTCCCGAGCTTGACAAATCATCCTTCTGGGCTCATCGTCCTAGGTATTGTTGTAATCATGCTTATAATTTACATCGTTTCGTTTGTCTTGTCTCTGCTTAGAATTCCCAATTTTGATGATTTTTTTTTGTTTTAGTTAGATCTTGTGAGCTGCCACCAACTGGTAGTCCGCTCCTTCTTGCATGAACCTTATCTGAGAGAAGAGAAGGTCAAAGATGGGAGCTCTTGCTCAGTTTGTTTCCTGGATACCCGAGGACGACCTCCTTCTAAAAAACGCCATAGAGGTTAAAACTTTTGTTAATGTTGTGGTGCTTCTGGAGATATTTCTGTTTTTTTTTCTCCATTTAGCTTGTTTGGTCTTCTAGCAATGAAGCGAATCATCTCCGTAAACTGATTTTGCAGGCTGGTGCATCTCTGGAATCGCTTGCTAAAGGCGCTGTGCAATTTTCTAGAAGATTCTCTATCAGAGAGCTGCAAGATCGATGGCATTCACTCCTATATGATCCAGTCGTTTCTGCAGAGGCAGCTCTGCGGATGGCTGAGCTTGAACGTACCAACCCAAATTTTCCTACAAAGTTTACCAGAACCGGATCAAAAGAAAACAAAAGTTCATCTAAGAAGAGGAGGGCTGAACAGCTCAGAAGCACTTATCATTCCTTACGCAAGAAGTTCCGCACCGAGTCGTTCAATTCCTTGGATCTAGGCTTTCTCGTTCCATCAAATGACAGCCATTTCATGGATAATGGTGATGGAGCACATCTTGGTCTTGAAGACTCTCACATGGACATTATCCACAACGCGTTCCCTGATATCTTGGCTGATGGCGGTTGCGTGACAAATCATGTTGTGCCGGAAGATAACTTACAGGGAAACATCTCCTACGTAGGAGGAGAGAATCTCACGTTCACTGAACAGGCAGGTCCTTCCGTATGTGATTCGGTTCATCAAGGCTCCAAACAGAAACTAGAGATTTCTGCTCATGAGCCGAAAACCACAATGGCTAGCACTGATTGTTTCCTGGCACAGCTTTCAACTTCTCTCTTTGAAGACGAGGAGCCGTTCATGGAAGTAGATGGCAAAGAAGTTGACAAGTCGTATTATGATGGTCTTAGCTCACTGTTGGTGAGCCCGGCCAATGTGAAAAATAGCGGGCCTTTGCCTATTAACAACACTGAACAAGCTCTTCCCGTAGGTGCGGTTCCGAATGGCCATCATGCGATGATCCCTGAGCTATATGGTACAAGTGCAGTGAGTTCAATGGAGTGCAAACCTGTGTCTGACTTATCTTCGTTTGATCCTCATCCTGAGGTTGTTAATGGTGTTATCTGCTGTCTATTAAACCAAGAGGATCCTGATATCCCGTGTAATGACGACATTCTTCTGTCCAACACCTCCCACCCAATGTCGGTTTCTTCGTTAGCCCGGCGGAACTTTAAAGATATAAGCAGTCCAATGACTTCATCTGTTAGAGATCTCTCTGCCGCTAGGGAAAGAAGTGAGGGACATACACAAAAGAAGGTACCAGGACGTTTGCAAGGGTCTTCTTCTCAAGGAAAGCCAGAGATAGGTCAACCAAGTCAATCTACCAAATTCAGGGCATTGACAAGTCCTCCTGAGACACATAATAAGGTTGGTCCTGCACAGGCATCATGCTCAAATACTCTTCTTTCTGATGGTGCAAAAGATGGAAACAAAGAGATGGTCAGTGGAAAACGTATCGTCGGATTTGATGAACATGGAAGCTATTCCGAGAAGGAGATTGGAAACTGTAAAGAGGACGAAGGTGTAGTACTACCGGTAAATGAAGTGCCACAAGCAAAAGATGATGATGATGATGTTGACTTGATTGAGATTTTAGAGCGTGAGCTGGAGATCACAACTCATACAGAAGCAGACGAGGAGGTTTTTGAGAGTGACGAGGACTTGCCCAATTATTCTGACATTGAGGCTATGGTAAACTCTCGACTTTCACCCTTAATTCTTGAGCCTTTATGGCTACTCTATGATACATTTACGACCTAAACAATAACCGCTGTTTTGATTGCAGATACTTGACATGGACTTGGATCCCGATGACCAAGATAATTTTGATCTCGAAGGTAATTGAGCATCCCTTCTCATTCAGAAGAAGTCTTGTTACTTTTGTCTTTTCCAACAAGAGACCTTACAATAGGTTAAAGGCTTATTTGTAATCCTCTAAAACATTTTTTTCAAATGCAGTCTCCAAGTATCAGAGCCAAGAAATGAAAAGAACAATTATGAGACTTGAACAGGCTGCGTATTCATATATGCAGAGAGCCATTGCTTCCCGTGGTGCGTTCGCTGTTTTATATGGTAGATATTCAAAACACTACATCAAGAAGCCTGAGGTATTATTATGATCCCTATTCATTTGGTTGTCGTTTAAGTATGTATGATTTAAGCTTCTTAATAGTTATTGCATCACTTGTTAACATCACGTCTTCTTTGCACAGGTCTTGGTGGGTAGATCAACAGAAGATCTCTCGGTGGACATTGACTTGGGTAGAGAAAAGCGTGGCAGCAAAATATCTCGACGCCAGGTTTGTCAAATATAGTAGATGCTTCTGTTTTATGTTTGGCCAGATTGTATGATAAAGGACAAAACACTGAAACTTAACAACCATGTGTTTGTGTGTGTGGGCAGGCGATCATACGGTTGGGTGATGACGGATCGTTTCATATGAAAAACCTGGGGAAGTATGCAATCTCAGTGAATGAGAAGGAAGTAGATCCTGGACAGAGTTTAATCCTCAAATCTGATTGTCTGCTTGAGGTTTGATCCTCTATTTTACCTTTTGATCATATTACATTAAATAATAACCGCACTCCCATGTCCTTTATTAATGAACTTGAATGTTGCGCTAGATACGGGGAATGCCTTTCATATTCGAGACAAACCAAAGTCGCATGAAAGAGTACTTGAAGAGAACAGGGAAAGGGAATTGAGACCAGAAACGAGAGCGAGTGTTCTTTGTGTATTGGCTTGTGAAGAAGTTGAATGATAGTCTCTCTCTTGTAGTCTTGTTTAATGTTACCTTAACCTCACAGGAGCATGTTTTGTAGATCTTTTATTACATGTTTAGTTCTGCAACATGCATAGTTGACCCAGTTTTTTTTTAGTCGTTAGCCATAAGATGAAAATACAACTCTGATTGCAACTGAGCTTGTTGTGCTTCACCGAAGAATGAGTGTTGTTGTTTTTGACTTGTGAAGTTGATACAGAAAAGAAAAAACAACGTAGAGACCAACGGAGCTCCGGTAATAGATAAACGCAAAGCAAACTAAACCTGTTTATAGCTTGGGTCCCCTCTTCTACCCATAGACAGTTGGTTTAAAGTTATGTCTTGTAATTAACCAACATATATGTCCATTCCACTTTTCCGCTTTACCAAAAAGGAAAGTTCATTACTTAGTTTGTTTTCATCAAATCTTGCCTTTCATGGATTCGGCAATACCTTCTATTTATAGTATCTCAAGTGGGTCCTTCACTTCTTCAACTCTCTCTTTTCTCTTTCACTACTTTCTTCTTATTATTATATCTCTTTGTCCTCTCTCCCAAATCAGCAAATCTCTTCAACAAAGAAAAGAGAAAGAAAGAATAATGGCGAGAGAGAAGATCCATATCAAGAGGATAGAGAAGCAGACCAACCGACAAGCGACGTATTCGAAAAGAAGAAATTGTTTGTTCAAGAGAGCTTACGGTTTTGTGTAATGCTATAGGGTTTCTATTATCATGTTCACTGGCGCATAGTCGATTGTCCTCTAACAACTGATGGTAAAGTAGACTACATAGAAAAACATAAACAATTATATATCAATGGTGTCGAGCAAACACAAGACAATACTGTTATACATTATATAACACTAAATTATAAACAAAATATTTAATATGTTTCTCATATAAACCAAATATAGACAATTAATAAAATGAAATAACTTCGGTGCATGGATCAAATTCTAATTATATTTTAGAACTTAAATTTAGTTAGTTAATAAAGACAACATTAAAATAGTGATAACTTACGGTTTAGATACTCAATAACAGATTCTTAGTGGTGCGTTACTCTTAGAGTCTTATGTGGACTATGCAATAGGTGGTTGGGCATAGTCGATTGTACTCATATTTTATCACAAAATCAACTATCTTTAGTTCATATTATTTCACATCTAGCTGGAGAACTGGCTAAGCTTTTGGTTCAGAATGTTACATGAATTCAAGAGAGGAGGACTCAATACCTTTTATGGAGACACTGACACAGTCTCCAACTATAATCTGTACCTTTTCATGATTCTTCAAGTTGAATTATTGTCTCCATTGTGGCTTATCCCAAAGTCTATAATTTATATACTTTAAAATGAGCAAACTCTATAAAACACTCATCAAGGCCTTAACAATACCATTTTGTAGTTTGGTTATGCAATCTGCGAACACTTTTAGCTCTGTTTCCGTTGTATTGTTCATTTAGTTTAAATTTTTTGATCTAAACTTAAAAAATTAAGAAAAGAAGAGGGGAAACAAGAGGCCAAGACATTGATTGTTCAGAACCAACGAGTAAGCCCTGAAACGAAAAAACAAAAAACCCTAGCGGAACTCAACAAGGATAAGATCAAGAAGCAAAAGAAATAGAAATAGAAAACTCAACCCTATAATGCAAAGCTCTCTCCCTCAGACAGAATAGTTACATGAAACAGAGGTTGTTGTTGTTGTTGTTATTGTTGTTGATGAAGCAGAGTCAGTAGAAAAGCAAGACAACGGAGAAGACGACAAAGAAGTTGGGCTTTCTCTTCCCACCACAACGACATCACAACAATCCAGATTCTCCAAGCTCAAGCATTCGTTCTTGGCTTCCTCGAACATGAAGTCTATGTCGTTATCCTCAAAACCCATCATCTCGTTGAAAAGTTCAGGATACTCTATGGGATTCTCATTCGAGAGGTTTTGATCTGTCAAGAACGGAGCAAACCCTGAATCCATCATACAGAAGTTCCAAGCCAACTCATTGCTGTCTGAAGAACGTTCCATCTCCATAATGCCTGAAGCATCTACGCCGCAAGTGACCGCCTCCACTTCTTGTTTCTGCTCTGTTGTCTCTTCCCTCGCTTCTTGATGTTCTTCTTCCACGTGCTCTTTCACTTCTTCCTTGGCTTCTTGTTTGGCTTCAGCAAGAACAGCCTCTTGATGAGTGGCTTGCTCCACACGGAACGGGAAAACGCCTTTTTTCTTTAAACGGTCGATGTAATTACTAATGTCGAAATTGGTAACAGCGTTTGCACCTCTATATTCAATCGCAGCCATATCATAAGCTTCAGCAGCTTCCTCCTGCGTATCTGCAACCAATATCAAGTTTGTTAGCACATACACGCAACATAGTTATATTTTCATGTTAGTTAGACCATACGACTAAAGATCATAGGGACAGTTTTGGCCACTGTAGACGCAACACAGTTACATTTTCATGTAACTTTAGGCCATACTACTAAAGATGATAGGGACAGTTTCTCGCAACTTGTTATTGCACATGCTTGCTAACTACTAACCAGATAAAGCCCCGACATGTGTTAAAGAAATGTTTTTTTTTATTTTTTTTTTGTCTGTTTCTTGTAATGATACCCTAATAAAGACAAAACAAAAATCTAGAGAATTGAGTGACGTGTTTGTGGGGACAACTAGGGTTAGACTATTTGTGTGATGCATAGGCGTGTACGAGACCATTTCTCACGCTCTAAACACTAAATAGAGTCCACATTTCTTGCTAATTAGTTTTTTTTTTGCTTCTTGCTAATTAATTGTTTTATTAATAATACACGAACTTACGATTATTAGTATTTAATAATTAGAAAACACCTACCCTAGTGTCAACTCTAAGCTCTAATAACTATCACTATTAAGTACCAACTTTAGTGTAACTTCCATAATAATCTAGACAATTTAAAGTAGAAGTTAGAAGATAATAGTATTCTTATCTTTTAAAAATACAAAATAATGAAGGCCAGATTTTGTTCCCAGGACAAGATGAAAGATATGGTAGACACTAGAGAGAGAGAGGGAGGAGAGAGAAAAAAGAGAGAGAGAGGGAGGGAGGAAAGATCAAAAACGCACGTGAGGGCTCGTGACTCCTACTCAGAACAGTCTCAGCACTTACTAAACCATGTTAATAAACCACCAAACAAAAAATGAAAAAGTAGACCAGATCTACCTCGGGTTTGATCCTAGCCTACTGAACTATTTTGTCCCTTTTATGGAGTGAGGTGTTAGCACGTGACTGCGCCTTTACACTTGTAACATTACATTTATTCTATACATTACTGATTTCATTTGTTTGTAATTATGCTCCTGGCTCCCCTCTCCTTCTTTCTATTTTAAATAAAATAAGAATAATATGTGCCCCTTTGTTATAAAATACTGCCTATAATTTTGGAAAACAGAATCCAAATTACTCCAAAAAAACTCTTGAATTTGAATACAAAATTAAAAATTCTTATATTTTTCAAAAATATGTAGTTAGAGAGTAGTTTGAAGAAGTTTAGATCCCTTGATAATCAAAGGATACCCCGATCTAAACAATTAAGAAAACGGCATTACTACTTTTTAGTAAAAAATTGTAAATATTCATTGTGCAGTGTTCTGTATTTTCTATTCAGAGTATTGGATCCACAACAAAATGCAGAATTAAAAAGGTAATTATGCAGGGATCAGATAATTAAAGATAGCTGGGAAAGAAGAAAAGGTTGATTTGATTAAAGATAATCAATTAGAGTCAAGTGAGGGGACATGATGTCAAAACTCTCGTCTCACGTGAGTGTGTGTATCATTCAAAGCCCATTGCCTCGCCATTATGTTATCTAGTTGAGTAATATTTGACTAACTAAACAAATAAATATTTCCTTAAATCGCTAGATTAATTCAAACATTATCACACTCTATTATTGAATGAAAGACCATACTAATTTTTACTCTTTATACCCAGTAGTGTGAAAATATCCGATTGTGTTTGTAATTTTTACAAAAAAAATTATTAATATAAAAATATATTATCAAGAGTAACTATTTATAAAAGAAAAATAAAGAGTAAAAGAGGTACTGTACGTACTATAGGTGCCGAGGTATAAGTACTTGTTTCCGAAAACTCTTCCAATCCGAGCCTCCCATCTTCCGTTATGGTGATGCCTGTTTTTATTTGCATTTTATAAGTTTATTGTTTTCAAAATTTTGTTATTAAATGTTGAATGCATAAAACAAGCATTTTGTGAAAAAAAGAAGAAGTTATAACTATCTCTTTATATACTAAACATATTGCATAAAAATTTACAGTTAATCATTATTAGTCTTATGTTTCAAAAAGATACATTTTTTGTATTTTCAAATACATATTTTATCAACTAATAAAGATTAATTGCAAATTTCAAAAATTTAATTGCATTTACTGAATTTTTATTGGTTTAAAATTATTGCAAAAATATAATCACAAAAATATGCATTTATTGCATGTTTTATTAATATGTGTGAAAATTTAATATCTAGAAAGAAAGAGAGAATAAAGTATGATAATATTCTAAAAGCAAATCTTCAGGAAAATAAAGTCCAGCTTTTTTTAAAAAAAAAATCCCAAAAAATCATATTTCCTATTATTTTATTTTTCTTAATCACCGATTAATTACTGTTTAAAAAATGAGGAAAAGAAAAACTAGTTTCTGAATTTAGTGTAAGAAAAAAAAAAGAGAACCTGGCGACGCCGCGATATTTAGAGACGCCTCTGGAGAAACCACTGCTCTGGCGGCGGAGAGAAGCCAAATACTCTTCTTTTGTGCCTCTCTGCATTTCATCCAACTCCTTTGTGTACGTCTCAACCTGTTCCATCATTTTTTTAATTAACACAAGAAAACACAAACACATGCATCAATCAATCAAATTATTTTTATTACCGGAAAATTCAAGATGGTGTCGGGACCCCAGTACTTGAGAGCAGCTAGATCGTACGTATGTGCAGCTGCTTCCTCGCTGTCATATGCTCCTGCAATCACGCGTCAGAGCAGTTGAGATTCATTAGTTCATCCTCTTGACCAAATCCACTCTCTTTTATTTAAAAAAAAAATAAAGTATTCGAAATTTACCCAGATAAACTGATGAATCCAATAGTGAAGCAGTTGAGATCAAACAGACAGAACAAAAAAACAAATCAATCAGTTGACAGGAAGGCCAGATCTTTATTACAAAATCAAGATGGGTTTTGTTTTGTAAGATTAAGAACCTTGTTTGCCTTTCTTGTTCTGAATCGAATTCCAAGAGCTTTTATCCCATAGATGAGCCTCAAATCTCCCAGTCCATCTATGTCTGTATATAAAACATGCAATCCAAATGCAGTTTAGAAAAAAAATAAAAAAAATCCAATCATTTAGTTTTTTTTTTTTAAAACAAACCTGGTGACTCCTCTGTAGATAGAGCTGCGTCTGGCAGAGGCAGGACTGGTCGGGTTCTGTGGTTTTACATCACAAGGGGGAGATGATTTCTTAGCCCTTTTGGCTCGTTTAGGCCTTGGAGTCTCTGGTTGGTTCGGAAGGATACAAGATGAAGAAGTAGAGGATGATGTAGAAGAAGATGTACAAGTGGTTAAGGGTCTCTTCATTAAATTCTGAGAAAAAAGCTATTGTTTGAAGAGTATAGAGTTTGAAGGGGGAAGTGGTTTAGCAAAAAGAGGAGAGGAGAAAGGGGAAGTTTAAATAATAAAACCCTCGAGAGTTAAAAGGGCTTTTAGTTTTAATTAACAAAGAGTTCAAACACACAAATAGTTGTAAGACCGAACACTTGGCCTTCTGTTGCAGCCATGCTACCAATAGCTGCACTCTCCACCCTGTCCTTATTTTGTATTTTTGATTTTTGTACGTTTTTCTGTTTCCATACATTAATTTCTTTGTACGTTTTATGTTTGTCAATTATTGAATATATATTTTTAATTCAGTTTTGGGTGAAAGAATCTGGAATGCAAAATATCTTAATTTGGTTTTGTTGAGATTCTATTTTTGAATTTGAAGAATCTAAGAGAGGTAGACTTTTTTTTGTTTCATAAAAGAAAAATGGTAAGAAATAAACATAATTTTTATTTATGAATATGAAAGCTGAATAGTTTTTTACTTTTTCGCATTCTAGATCTTTTTTCAACCATTTCCATTTTAAAAATTTCTATTATATAGGAAAAAATAGAAATGATGTTTTTGCACTAATATATTACTCTATGATGTTAGGAGTTTTCAAGGCTCCTAAAACAAATGTTGTAGTATAGAAGATTGTCGAACCAGTTCTGAGGGATATCAAAGCACTGAGAATGCAAGTACTCACTTAATCTAAGTGCAACCAATGATTTAGATGGGTTTTAAGCTATGACTAAAACTAAAAAGCAATAACAGAATGATACTTTCTTAACTAAGGGAAAAGAGAACTCATGGGCATAGGGATTAGACCTTGGGTGATCAAGTATCGAACTAAAGATGGCAAAAGATCAATCAAACTATCAACCTTAAGCCTAGACACAATTCTAAGCAAGCTCTATGTCTAGATGAATGCTCATTTGCTAACATATCTCAAACATCAAATGTCTTTGGTTGAATAATATGAAAGCAATCATTAATAACAAGTCTATTAGCTATCTTAGCATCTTTAACAACAAATGTCTTTGGCAAAGTATACTAAAAGCCTAGGAGAGTTGTCTCGGGCATTTCATCGAACACCTTTCGGGTGAGAAATGCCTAAGGATCAACTTTTGAGTGGCCAACTCAGAAGATGCATTATGATTACTCTACTAGCAAGGAAATATGAATGATCTACACTAAAACATCCTAGCTCTAACCTAATCACCCTTAATCTCCCTAACCCATGAATTCAAAAGGTGATTACTCACTAATCTCCATGATTCCTCTTAAACCCATATTGGATTTTAGATTAACCATGTAGAGAAATAGAAAAGAAATCAACAAGAACACAAGATGAAAGCAATGAAATCTGAATCAAAAGAGGTTTTTTACTAGTTCTTCTCTAGAAAAGAGATTATCTTCCTCCAATGGCTTACAAAGTACTTAACTTAGGTCTAGAAAGTGTAAAACATCAAAACAAATGACCAAAAGGTCCCTGAAAAATCATAAGTTTCGTCCAAGCAAAACACGCGGAGGGACTTCGTGGTGTAGCTCCGAGACGTAGCTCTGGGTTGGGAGCTACCTTATGGTGTCGCTCTGGAAGGTCCCTCCAGGCCTATGTTTTGGCCTCCAAAATGATTAAAAGGCGAGTGACGTAGGGGTGTAGCTCTGGAAGGTCGCTCTGGGTTGGGAGCTACCTTATGGTGTCGCTCTGGAAGGTCACTCTGCGATACTCGACCAGGATGGATATGCCTCTAGTAAATTGATCATAACTCCTTCATTACATCTCCAAATGACTTGAAACCACTTCCATTAGAAAGCTAACTCAATTTTCTGTGTCTCCACAAAATCTTAGCAACAGAAGATTTCTCTAAAGGCTCCATCTATGCTCATCTTTCACCCCCTTTTGGATCATAATGCTCCCAAACATCTCAAATCACTCCATGGCACACTCCAGCACCTAATAAGGACAATGAATGCAAAATGCAACCTAGACATGGCTAAATCCTAATCTATATGATAAAAATGCTCATGGATGAATGGATAAAACAATGTAAATATGCAAGATATCAACTCCCCCAAACTTGTTCTTTTACTTGTCCACAAGTGAACTTTCTAGAACTCATAGGGAGAGAGGTTGAAGGTGGGAGCACATAGCCAAAAGAAACACAACTAGCACACTCTCTTATTACACTCTAGCTTCTCTAGGCCTATCTTAACTCTTTTTGTTCTTACACTCATCATCAAGCATCCACACATTCAAATCAACCAACTCTCACATTCATTAAGCACAAAACATCAGGTGAATTCTTGCAAATGGTCAGTTGGTCCAAGTCATTTGGTTGGGTAAGGGAAGGCTTTTATTCAAGTGATTCAAGAGGTTCAAAACATATGATCTTTAAGGTGGTTTACTCTCGAAACAAGTAGCCTTGACATTGCACATAATATATCTAAGAAAGGGATCAACTCATGCATACAATGCTCAATCTCCATTGTTCTACCTTTTTCCCAAACAAACAACTACACAATCATTTCCCAATGTCAAACCCAACTCACATCTCTCACCAAAAGATCCTAAGAACATCAACTCTTTCTCTTTGAAATCTACAAGGGATTTTTCACAACCTCAAAACATTTCTTAGCTCTTAACAACTTTGCTAGCCCCCTTTTCTTTTCTTTTTTTTTTTTTCGTTTTTCTTTTTCCTTTATTTTTTATTTTTATTTATTTTTTTTTTTTAGGCTGGGGGCCAAGACTTTTCAAAACTTGAGCTAGAGGCTTCTCTACTTATCCCAATAAAACAATTTACTTAAGCACAAAGAGTCTATTCTTTTCCTTTTCATTCCTCCCAAATCATAATCACAACACTCACCCCCCACCTATAGCTATACAATAGAGTGCCCAATCTAGCAAGAATGAAGATCAAGCATTGTCGTTCCCGATACTCTCAACATTATGCACATGTAAGACTTTCCGAAAAAGGCCTCACTCATCAAACAATGAAAGCTTAAAAGGAGGAAAAGGTTTTGGGAGTGGTCTACCACTAGAGTTTGTCAAAAAAGATCGGCATAAAAGATGTGACAACTCAAGTGTGTATAGCCATGACTCAGTACACAAGGGACCATGAGCAAGAAACATTAAGTTCGTTCAGTTCAAATAAGATTGTAGTTGGCTTCAAAGACTGAGTTTCATCAATCAACAAGTTTCAGGAAGAGTTTTCAAGGCTCGAAACATACAAGTCTTTTTGAGAGGTGCAAAAGCTACTCAGGTGCAACGTAGTGTTCTTTACAAGGCATTTAAAATCATTGCTCCCAATGCAAGTGAATGCAACCTATATGCTCTAGACTCTCCTAGAAATGCAAATGATGCAAACTAAATGATTGTTTTTTTTTTTTTTTTTTTTAATATGCAAATAGGTATGCAATGCATGACTCAATGAAACAACATCAAAGCAAACATGATCAAATACTTGGTACCTCCCCCAAACTTGAGTTACACAGTCTCTGTGTTGTCAAGTAGAGAGAGATACCGAAAAGAAGACTAATATGCAAAAAATGAAATGGTATATACAAGGGAGTGTGGTGGTTTACCTTCTATAGGGAATGAGTAGAGGGAGATGCTCCCTCCTCGTCGTCCTCAGGTGGTAACTCTTCAAGATTCTCATCAGCAGGAGTGGCCATCTCTTCAATGTAGAAGGCTTGCCCGAACACAGTTGGTTTCCTCATTTTCTCCTTAATGTCAAAGTGGAGGATGTTCTCTTTACCCAAATGGAGATCAATCGTGCCTTCCTTCACATTAACAATAGCTCCTGCTGTAGCTAAGAATGGCCTTCCTAGAATCAATGGGTCTTGAGCCTCCTCACCCATCTCAAGCACCACAAAATCTGTAGGTATCTCATACCTTCCAATCTTCACAGGGAGGTCCTCTAAGATGCCCACAGGGTACTTCACTGAACGATCAGCTAACACCAAAGAGAGTCTACACTTCTTGTACTGAGTGAATCCAAGCTTCTTTGCAACAGACAAAGGCATCAAGCTGACACTAGCTCCCAAATCGCAGAGACTTTTCTCAAATACCATAGGTCCAAGAGCACAAGGTAGTGTGAAGCTTCCTGGATCCTCTAATTTCTCTGGAACATCAAGCCTCTGGATGATGGCATTGCACTCATGGGTAAGAGTCATCATGCCGTCCATCTCCTTCTTCTTTGCAGCTACAACATCTTTCAGGAAATTGTTGTATTGAGGAATCAACATGAAAGCATCGATGATGGGCATTGCAACCTGAGCTTCACTCATTTGCTTCTCAAACAGAGCCTTGTACTTCTCTAGCAGCTGCTTCTTGAATCTACCAGGGAATGGAAGTTTGGGTTCATAGGGAGGAGGAACAAAAGAACTTTCACTTGCTGGAGTTACAACTTCACCATCTTTTACTGTCTTCTTCTCTTCCCCAACCTTTCCTTTACCTTAGGCTTCCACTATCTTCTCCAAGATCTCGTCATTGATCTTCTCATCAACAATCACCACTTCATCATCTATGTTGATGGCAACCCCCTCACCTAGTTTTTCAGCATCCTTGGTGAGGGTTCTAGGAGGCAACTGTTTACCACTCCTAAGGGTGATAGCTTTGGCCTCCTTGGGGTTTTGGTCAGACTTTCCAGGTAGAGATCCTTGCTGGCGATTCTGGTGAGTGTTCATGGAAGCAAACTGATTCTCTAAATTCCTGACTGTAGAAGCAAGATGTGAGAATTTGTTGTTGAGCTCATTGTAGCTCCCATCAATCTTGGTATGAAGGTTCTTCAACTCATAACCAACATGCTTCTCACTTCTAGTCTGAGACTCCAAGATTTGTTTCAGTAAGGTATCAGTGCTGCTCTCTTGAGGAGCAGAGGAACCAGACGAGGGATTTTGCTGAGGCTGATAGCTGCCTTGCTGATTGTTCCGAGGCTGATAACCACTCTGCTGGTTGTTGGAATAGGACTTCTGTTGGTAGTTGTTGTACTGAAAGTTGGGTTCTTTCTTGTACCAGCTACCATTGTTGTTGATGAAACACAGCTCTTCCTGACCTTCCAAACCCTCAACTTCATGGACAACAGCTGGTGTCTCTTGGTTTGGGTTGCCAACAAAGTGCAGCTGCTCTTGGGTAGCTTTATCAGCAAGGAGGATGTCTATCTTATCCTGTAGAGCTTTCAACTCCTTCCTCGTTTGCTTATCCTCAGTTCTACTGCTTCTGTCGTGGTCTCCACTGTAGACTGCATCACTCTTAACCATGTTGTCAACCAGCTCCTCTGCATCCTCCTCAGTTCTCCCCAAGAAGAACCCATTACTAGCTGTATCCAGTCTGGCTCTGTACTTAGGGAGAGCACCACGGTAGAATGTGCTCAGCAAGCTCTCCTTAGAGAAACCATGGTGTGGGCATTGAGCTTGATAGCCCTTGAATCTCTCCCAGGCTTCACTGAAACCTTCCAAGCCCTCCTGTTGAAAGCTGGAGATCTCGTTTCTCAGCTTAGCAGTTCTTGAAGTAGAGAAGAACTTCTCCAAGAATGCTTTCTTGCAGTCATCCCAAGTGGTAATGGAGTCGCTGGGTAGAGACTTCTCCCACTGACGTGCCTTATCCCCCAAAGAGAAAGGGAATAGCTTGAGCTTTAAGGCATCTTCGGACACACCATTGGTTTTTGACAGCCCACAGTAGCTGTCGAACCTGTCCAAGTGATCAAATGGATCCTCTAGAGCCAAGCCATGATACTTGTTGTTCTCAATCACGTTGAGGAGTCCTGATTTGATCTCAAAGTTGTTGGCTGCTACAGCTGGTGCTCGGATTCCCAATCTATGACCATGAATGTTGGGACGGTCGTAAGTGCCAATGGGGCGAGCTGCTCGCTGTTGGTTAGGTGGACCATTGTTGTTAGCGCCATTGACGCCTGCATCTTCTTGATGAACGTCTCCCATGTCAGTGTTCAGTCTCTGCAATTGAGCCTGATGTTCTTCTTCTCTTCTTTTTCTAGCACACTCTCTCTCTAAAGCTCTGATGTCTGCTGCTCTTGGAACTAGGTTTGATGGACCCCTGCTCCTCAAGTTCATACACCTGTAGATTAAAGGGAGGTGAAGAAAGAGAATCAGTAACAAAAGAAAATAAAAATGACTTAGTCTCAAGCAAGTGACTAAATCTCAATGTTTAAATCTACTCAGAATTTGGCAACGGCGCCAATTTGATGTTAGGAGTTTTCAAGGCTCCTAAAACAAATGTTGTAGTATAGAAGATTGTCGAACCAGTTCTGAGGGATATCAAAGCACTGAGAATGCAAGTACTCACTTAATCTAAGTGCAACCAATGATTTAGATGGGTTTTAAGCTATGACTAAAACTAAAAAGCAATAACAGAATGATACTTTCTTAACTAAGGGAAAAGAGAACTCATGGGCATAGGGATTAGACCTTGGGTGATCAAGTATCGAACTAAAGATGGCAAAAGATCAATCAAACTATCAACCTTAAGCCTAGACACAATTCTAAGCAAGCTCTATGTCTAGATGAATGCTCATTTGCTAACATATCTCAAACATCAAATGTCTTTGGTTGAATAATATGAAAGCAATCATTAATAACAAGTCTATTAGCTATCTTAGCATCTTTAACAACAAATGTCTTTGGCAAAGTATACTAAAAGCCTAGGAGAGTTGTCTCGGGCATTTCATCGAACACCTTTCGGGTGAGAAATGCCTAAGGATCAACTTTTGAGTGGCCAACTCAGAAGATGCATTATGATTACTCTACTAGCAAGGAAATATGAATGATCTACACTAAAACATCCTAGCTCTAACCTAATCACCCTTAATCTCCCTAACCCATGAATTCAAAAGGTGATTACTCACTAATCTCCATGATTCCTCTTAAACCCATATTAGATTTTAGATTAACCATGTAGAGAAATAGAAAAGAAATCAACAAGAACACAAGATGAAAGCAATGAAATCTGAATCAAAAGAGGTTTTTTACTAGTTCTTCTCTAGAAAAGAGATTATCTTCCTCCAATGGCTTACAAAGTACTTAACTTAGGTATAGAAAGTGTAAAACATCAAAACAAATGACCAAAAGGTCCCTGAAAAATCATAAGTTTCGTCCAAGCAAAACACGCGAAGGGACTTGATATCTTGCATATTTGCATTGTTTTATCCATTCATCCATGAGCATTTTCATCATATAGATTAGGATTCAGACATGTTTAGGTTGCATTTTGCATACATGAGTCTCTATTAGGTACTGGAGTACCACATAAGGTTATTTGGAGCTCAAAAGAGGTGAAAAGAGTGATCTTTGGACGAGCACAGCCGGAGCGACCTCTCGGAGCGACGGCATGAGGTCGCTGTGCACCACATCCCGGAGCGACTCATCCAGAGCGACTGCACAAGGTCGCTCGCGTTTTCACGTCTGGAGACACACATTTACACCTCGGAGCGACCTTCCAGAGCGACGTGCTGAAGTCGCTCCCGAAGCTCAGAGCGACCATACCAGAGCGACAGGGAGAAGTCGCTCGCGTTTTCATCACCCGGAGACGCGAGAACGAGCCCGGAGCGACCTCTCGCAGCGACACAGCGAGGTCGCTCCCGAAGCCTGGAGCGACTTGTCGGAGCGACGGGCTGAGGTCGCTCCGTGTTTTGTTTCTGCTCGAACTTGTGATTTCTCAAGGGCATTTTGGTCATTTCATTATGCACGTTTTTATTTTCTAAACCTATGTTTTATTACTCTGTAAGCCACCAGGAGGCACATCATCTTTGTTCTTAGAAAAACCACCAAAAACCTTTGGAAAGGGATCTTTTGAATGAATTGATCAGTTTATTATTGAGAATTCTGTGTTCTTATCTATTTCCTGTGTTTCTCTACATGACTAATCTGAAATCCAATATGGGTTTAAGAGGAATCATGGAGATTAGTGAGTAATCATCTTTTGAATTCATGGGTTAGGGAGATTAAGGGTGATTAGGTTAGAGCTAGGATGTTTTAGTGTAGATCATTCATATTTCCTTGCTAGTAGAGTAATCATAATGCATCTTCTGAGTTGGCCACTCAAAAGTTGATCCTTAGGCATTTCTCACCCGAAAGGTGTTCGATGAAATGCCCGAGACAACTCTCCTAGGCTTTTAGTATACTTTGCCAAAGACATTTGTTGTTAAAGATGCTAAGATAGCTAATAGACTTGTTATTAATGATTGCTTTCATATTATTCAACCAAAGACATTTGATGTTTGAGATATGTTAGCAAATGAGCATTCATCTAGACATAGAGCTTGCTTAGAATTGTGTCTAGGCTTAAGGTTGATAGTTTGATTGATCATTTGCCATCCTTAATTCGATACTTGATCACCCAAGGTCTAATCCCTATGCCCATGAGTTCTCTTTTCCCTTAGTTAAGAAAGTATCATTCTGTTATTGCATTCTAGTTTAGTAGTAGTTTAAAACCCATCTAAATCATTGGTTGCACTTAGATTAAGTGAGTACTTGCATTCTCAGTGCTTTGATATCCCTCAGAACTGGTTCGACAATCTTTTATACTACAACATTTGTCTTAGGAGCCTTGAAAACTCCTAACATCAAATTGGCGCCGTTGCCAAATTCTGAGTAGATTTAAACATTGAGATTTAGTCACTTGCTTGAGACTAAGTCATTTTTATTTTCTTTTGTTACTGATTCTTCTTCACCTCCCTTTAATCTACAGGTGTATGCACTTGAGGAGCAGGGGTCCATCAAACCTAGTTCCAAGAGCTGCAGATATCAGAGCTTTAGAGAGAGAGTGTGCTAGAAAGAGAAGAGAAGAAGAGCAACAGGCTCACTTGCAGAGATTGGATACTGATATGGGAGACATACCTCAAAACCAACAGCGAGCAGCGCGACCTATTGGCACTTATGACCGCCCCAACATTCATGGTCATAGATTGGGAATCCGAGCACCAGCTGTAGCAGCCAACAACTTTGAGATCAAATCAGGACTCCTCAATGTGATCGAGAACAACAAGTATCATGGCTTGGCTCTAGAGGATCCATTTGATCACTTGGACAGGTTCGACAGCTACTGTGGGTTGTCAAAAACCAATGGTGTGTCCGAAGATGCCTTAAAGCTCAAGCTATTCCCTTTCTCTTTGGGGGATAAAGCACGTCAGTGGGAGAAGTCTCTACCCAGCGACTCCATTACCACTTGGGATGACTGCAAGAAAGCATTCTTGGAGAAGTTCTTCTCTACTTCAAGAACTGCTAAGCTGAGAAACGAGATCTCGAGCTTTCAACAGAAGGGCTTGGAAGGTTTCAGTGAAGCCTGGGAGAGATTCAAGGGCTATCAAGCTCAATGCCCACACCATGGTTTCTCTAAGGAGAGCTTGCTGAGCACATTCTACCGTGGTGCTCTCCCTAAGTACAGAGCCAGACTGGATACAGCTAGTAATGGGTTCTTCTTGGGGAGAACTGAGGAGGATGCAGAGGAGCTGGTTGACAACATGGTTAAGAGCGATGCAGTCTACAGTGGAGACCACGACAGAAGCAGTAGAACTGAGGATAAGCAAACGAGGAAGGAGTTGAAAGCTCTACAGGATAAGATAAACATCCTCCTTGCTGATAAAGCTACCCAAGAGCAGCTGCACTTTGTCGGTAACCCAAGCCAAGAGACACCAGCTATTGTCCATGAAGTTGAGGGTTTGGAAGGTCAGGAAGAGCTGTGTTTCATCAACAACAATGGTAGCTGGTACAAGAAAGAACCCAACTTTCAGTACAACAACTACCAACAGAAGTCCTATTCCAACAACCAGCAGAGTAGCTATCCGCCAAGAAACAACCAGCAAAGCAGCTATCAGCCTCAGCAAAACCCCTCGTCTGGTTCCTCTGCTCCTCAAGAGAGCAGCACTGATACCTTACTGAAGCAAATCTTGGAGTCTCAGACTAGAAGTGAGAAGCAAGTTGGTTATGAGTTGAAGAACCTTCATTCCAAGATTGATGGGAGCTACAATGAGCTCAACAACAAATTCTCACACCTTGCTTCTACAGTCAGGAATTTAGAGAATCAGTTTGCTTCCATGAACACTCACCAGAATCGCCAGCAAGGATCTCTACCTGGAAAGTCTGACCAAAACCCCAAGGAGGCCAAAGCTATCACCCTTAGGAGTGGTAAACAGTTGCCTCCTAGAACCCTCACCAAGGATGCTGAGAAACTAGGTGAGGGGGTTGCCATCAACATAGATGATGAAGTGGTGATTGTTGATGAGAAGATCAATGACGAGATCTTGGAGAAGATAGTGGAAGCCAAAGGTAAAGGAAAGGTTGGGAAGAGAAGAAGACAGTAAAAGATGGTGAAGTTGTAACTCGAGCAAGTGAAAGTTCTTTTGTTCCTCCTCCCTATGAACCCAAACTTCCATTCCCTGGTAGATTCAAGAAGCAGCTGCTAGAGAAGTACAAGGCTCTGTTTGAGAAGCAAATGAGTGAAGCTCAGGTTGCAATGCCCATCATCGATGCTTTCATGTTGATTCCTCAATACAACAATTTCCTGAAAGATGTTGTAGCTGCAAAGAAGAAGGAGATGGAAAGCATGATGACTCTTACCCATGAGTGCAATGCCATCATCCAGAGGCTTGATGTTCCAGAGAAATTAGAGGATCCAGGAAGCTTCACACTACCTTGTGCTCTTGGACCTATGGTATTTGAGAAAAGTCTCTGCGATTTGGGAGCTAGTGTCAGCTTGATGCCTTTGTCTGTTGCAAAGAAGCTTGGATTCACTCAGTACAAGAAGTGTAGACTCTCTCTGGTGTTAGCTGATCGTTCAGTGAAGTATCCTGTGGGCATCTTAGAGGACCTCCCTGTGAAGATTGGACGGTATGAGATCCCTACAGATTTTGTGGTGCTTGAGATGGGTGAGGAGGCTCAAGACCCATTGATTCTAGGAAGGCCATTCTTAGCTACAGCAGGAGCTATTGTTAATGTGAAGGAAGGCACGATTGATCTCCATTTGGGTAAAGAGAACATCCTCCACTTTGACATCAAGAGGAAAATGAGGAAACCAACTGTGTTCGGGCAAGCCTTCTACATTGAAGAGATGGACACCCCTGCTGATGAGCACCTTGAAGAGTTACCACCTGAGGACGACGAGGAGGGAGCATCTCCCTCTACTCATTCCCTATAGAAGGTAACCCACCACACTCCCTTGTATATACCATTTCATTTCTGCATATTAGTCTTCTTTTCGGTATCTCTCTCTCTACTTGACGACACAGAGACTGTGTCACTCAAGTTTGGGGGAGGTACCAAGTATTTGATCATGTTTGCTTTGATGTTGTTTCATTGAGTCATGCATGGCATACCTATTTGCATAGATAAAAAAAAAAAAAAAAAAAAAATCAATCATTTAGTTTGCATCATTTGCATTTCTAGGAGAGTCTAGAGCATATAGGTTGCATTCACATGCATTGGGAGCAATGATTTTAAATGCCTTGTAAAGAACACTACGTTGCACCTGAGTAGCTTTTGCACCTCTCAAAAAGACTTGTATGTTTCGAGCCTTGAAAACTCTTCCTGAAACTTGTTGATTGCTGAAACTCAGTCTTTGAAGCCAACTACAACCTTATTTGAACTGAACGAACTTAATGCTTCTTGCTCATGGTCCCTTGTGTACTGAGTCATGGCTATACACACTGGAGTTGTCACATCTTTTATGCCAATCTTTTTGACAAACTCTAGTGGTAGACCACTCCCAAAACCTTTCCTTCCTTTTAAGCTTTCATTGTTTGATGAGTGAGGCCTTCTTCGGAAAGTCTTACATGCGCATAATGTTGAGAGTATCGGGAACGACAATGCTTGATCTTCATTTTTGCTAGATTGGACACTCTTTTGTCTAGCTATAGGTGGGAGGGTGAGTGTTGTGATCATGATTTGGGAGAAATGAAAAATAAAAAGGATAGACTCTTTGTGCTTAAGTGAATTGATTTTCTGGGATAAGTAGAGAACCTCTAGCTCTAGTTTTGAAAAGTCTTGGCCCCCAACCTAAAAAAAAAAAAAAATATATATAAAAAAAAAAAAAAAAATCGAAAAAAAAAAAAAAAGAAAGAAAAGGGGGCTAGCAAAGTTGTTAGGAGCTAAGAAATGTTTTGAGGTTGTAGAAAAATCCCTTGTAGATTTCAAAAAGAAAGAGTTAAAGTTCTTAAGATCTTTTGGTGAGAGATGTGAGTTGGGTTTGACATTTGGGAATGATTGTGTAATGATATGTTTGGGAAAAGGGTAGAACAATGGAGATTGAGCATTGTATGCATGAGTTGGTCCCTTTCTTAGATATATTATGTGCAATGTCAAGGCTACTTGTTTTGAGAGTAAACCACCTTAAAGATCATATGTTTTGAACCTCTTGAATCACTTGAATAAAAGCCTTCCCTTACCCAACCAAATGACTTGGACCAACTGACCATTTGCAAGAATTCACCTGATGTTTTGTGCTTAATGAATGTGAGAGTTGGTTGATTTGAATGTGTGGATGCTTGATGATGAGTGTAAGAACAAAAAGAGTTAAGATAGGCCTAGAGAAGCTAGAGTGTAATAAGAGAGTGTGCTAGTTGTGTTTCTTTTGGCTATGTGCTCCCTCCTTCAACCTCTCTCCCTATGAGTTCTAGAAAGTTCACTTGTGGACAAGTAAAAGAACAAGTTTGGGGGAGTTGATATCTTGCATATTTGCATTGTTTTATCCATTCATCCATGAGCATTTTCATCATATAGATTAGGATTCAGACATGTTTAGGTTGCATTTTGCATACATGAGTCTCTATTAGGTACTGGAGTACCACATAAGGTTATTTGGAGCTCAAAAGAGGTGAAAAGAGTGATCTTTGGACGAGCACAGCCGGAGCGACCTCTCGGAGCGACGGCATGAGGTCGCTGTGCACCACATCCCGGAGCGACTCATCCAGAGCGACTGCACAAGGTCGCTCGCGTTTTCACGTCTGGAGACACACATTTACACCTCGGAGCGACCTTCCAGAGCGACGTGCTGAAGTCGCTCCCGAAGCTCAGAGCGACCATACCAGAGCGACAGGGAGAAGTCGCTCGCGTTTTCATCACCCGGAGACGCGAGAACGAGCCCGGAGCGACCTCTCGCAGCGACACAGCGAGGTCGCTCCCGAAGCCTGGAGCGACTTGTCGGAGCGACGGGCTGAGGTCGCTCCGTGTTTTGTTTCTGCTCGAACTTGTGATTTCTCAAGGGCATTTTGGTCATTTCATTATGCACGTTTTTATTTTCTAAACCTATGTTTTATTACTCTGTAAGCCACCAGGAGGCACATCATCTTTGTTCTTAGAAAAACCACCAAAAACCTTTGGAAAGGGATCTTTTTGAATGAATTGATCAGTTTATTATTGAGAATTCTGTGTTCTTATCTATTTCCTGTGTTTCTCTACATGATTAATCTGAAATCCAATATGGGTTTAAGAGGAATCATGGAGATTAGTGAGTAATCATCTTTTGAATTCATGGGTTAGGGAGATTAAGGGTGATTAGGTTAGAGCTAGGATGTTTTAGTGTAGATCATTCATATTTCCTTGCTAGTAGAGTAATCATAATGCATCTTCTGAGTTGGCCACTCAAAAGTTGATCCTTAGGCATTTCTCACCCGAAAGGTGTTCGATGAAATGCCCGAGACAACTCTCCTAGGCTTTTAGTATACTTTGCCAAAGACATTTGTTGTTAAAGATGCTAAGATAGCTAATAGACTTGTTATTAATGATTGCTTTCATATTATTCAACCAAAGACATTTGATGTTTGAGATATGTTAGCAAATGAGCATTCATCTAGACATAGAGCTTGCTTAGAATTGTGTCTAGGCTTAAGGTTGATAGTTTGATTGATCATTTGCCATCCTTAATTCGATACTTGATCACTCAAGGTCTAATCCCTATGCCCATGAGTTCTCTTTTCCCTTAGTTAAGAAAGTATCATTCTGTTATTGCATTCTAGTTTAGTAGTAGTTTAAAACCCATCTAAATCATTGGTTGCACTTAGATTAAGTGAGTACTTGCATTCTCAGTGCTTTGATATCCCTCAGAACTGGTTCGACAATCTTTTATACTACAACATTTGTCTTAGGAGCCTTGAAAACTCCTAACATCAGGACTTCGTGGTGTAGCTCCGAGACGTAGCTCTGGGTTGGGAGCTACCTTATGGTGTCGCTCTGGAAGGTCCCTCCAGGCCTATGTTTTGGCCTCCAAAATGATTAAAAGGCGAGTGACGTAGGGGTGTAGCTCTGGAAGGTCGCTCTGGGTTGGGAGCTACCTTATGGTGTCGCTCTGGAAGGTCACTCTGCGATACTCGACCAGGATGGATATGCCTCTAGTAAATTGATCATAACTCCTTCATTACATCTCCAAATGACTTGAAACCACTTCCATTAGAAAGCTAACTCAATTTTCTGTGTCTCCACAAAATCTTAGCAACAGAATATTTCTCTAAAGGCTCCATCCATGCTCATCTTTCACCCCCTTTTGGATCATAATGCTCCCAAACATCTCAAATCACTCCATGGCACACTCCAGCACCTAATAAGGACAATGAATGCAAAATGCAACCTAGACATGGCTAAATCCTAATCTATATGATAAAAATGCTCATGGATGAATGGATAAAACAATGTAAATATGCAAGATATCACTCTACAATAGATGAATGCTATATTTTCTTCTAAAAAAAAGAATGCTATATTTTTTTTTGTAGCGACGAATATAACATTCTTTACTTGTAGAAAATAATATAGTATTTTTTTATTATAGAATAACACAATGAAACAAAAACATATCTCTATTTTTTCTTCTATAATAGAAAACTTTAAAATTTAGGTGGTTGAAGATCTTAGATTTAAAATTCTGTTTTCAAAAATATAATTTGCCTGTTTAAGTTATACATTATGTTATTACCATTTTCATCTATATATTCTCTTAACATTCAAAATTTTCATCTATACGTTCTTTTAACATTCAAAATATTGTATAACAAAAGTTTAGTATCTTAAGTAAGTTGTAAAAAATTACAAAATGGAGGTGTCCATTGTTTCAAAAATTACTAAATGTTTAATGCGTGGTAATCCAAATATTTAAATAGTGCGAATGTAAATTTAGTTGTTTAAATGAGGCCATCTATAAAATTTTACACGATCATTTGTAAATTTAATTGATACATTGCTTTATAACACAACAAAATAGTATGTATATATATACTAAGTATATAATAAAGTAAATATGATAATATACAATGGTTTCCAAAGGCTAAAGTTGAATTTTAAATAGTTTAATAAATTAGTATGAATTACAATAAACTATTAATCACATTAAATCTCAGAGTGAAGATAGTTTTCAAATCACATTCAATTTAAAGAACAATATATGATTATTTTGGCAGCATATATATTTCTGAAATTAATTAGTATTTATAAATGTATTTATAACTAAAAACATATAAAAGTACAAAATAATTAAGTTTGTCATTTAATAATATAGCATATGTCTTATAAAAATTTAGGTTTTTATAAAATTGTCTACATTCACTCAATTAAAAACCATATAATTTACTAAATAATTGATGCTGTCTACAGATTTGTTTTTTTTTAAGAAATGTCTACATATTTCTAAGCTTTATTGCTGTCTAAAGAAGCACTTAACATATTTTATAGAACACTGTTTCTATTTTTGGGAGTAGTTGGTTGGGTTGTTACTGTAAAAATTTAGCTGAATTTGTGTTGTAAGTGTATTAGTTGTAATTCTACAGCCGATATTTTAGCAATAAATTTAGCGGATTTTATAGAACATTAGTTCTATTTTTGCCAAAATTTTAGTTGTAGTTATGATAATTGTAGCTACAAATTATTGGATGTACTTTAAAAACAAACCAGGATTGGATAAAATGTGTTGAAGCTGTAAGAAACTTTTATGTTATTAAAAATAACAATTTATAAAATTTATCCAAAATAAAATAAAAACCATCTAAAAAATAAATTAAAGAAAAACCACTATCTAAATAATATTAATTTTTTTTACGAGAATTCCAAAAATTCATTGCAATCTCATCTCACAAGCCTTCCATATTGTCGAGAACAACCATTGAACATCTTCATGGTCTCCAATCTTCTCATCTAATGTTGTTTGATGTCTGCCACCTTGCTCCCAATTTGTTTCAAAATCAGGATCTGGTATACTTGATTTTCGTACAAAGTTATGCAGTTTCATTATTGTTGCCACAAGTTTTCTTGTCGTTTGAATGTTATATTTTACTCGATCTTGCATTATTTTCTATTTTTCTTTCCACACTCCAGAAGTTCTTTCAATAACACATCAAATCGAAGAGTGAATATGATTAAACTTTTCTTTGTACTTGATGGGTGGTGCTTATGGTACAAGATTATCTATATGGTGCTACCACGACGTAGAGCATATTTCGAATCAACAAGATAGTATTTATCTAAGTGGATGCAGAAAAAATAGTATCACTTTTTTCAACTAATGAAAGAACCTATGCATCATGATCAGACCCAAGCACACCAACATATACATACAGTGAACAACATATCTAAGTTGCATATTCCCATAATGTTCATGCTGCATTGGTTTTGATCTGTTGAAATTGTGGTTTTATGTTTTTTTTTTCTATAAGATATAGGGTTTGATGGGTTGAACTTTGTAACTGATTAACTTTCGTGTAGTGATTTTCGTTTAATGAATTAAGTGTGGTTGGGAAAAAAAACACTTGATTAAAATACTTATAAACTTTATACAAAACTGAAAATAAATGAAAACTTAACTGTTTTCTTCTCTGCCCACGTATATTTTTATTCATTTTGTTAATAAACCACAATTTTAATTGCTTCAGAAATTACATGGAACTTTGTAAAATAATAGAGATTCTTCTGAAATGTATTAAGAATCATCCAAACGACCTGGGGAGACAAAATGCCAAGAATTCCTCTGATCGAAATGGTTGAGACAATTGTCATATTCTTAGAACACAAGAAGTACACCTGTACATGAATTATGTGGATACTTGATTATATGATCACATGTAAGTATGTGAACTAGGCTTCAAAGACCGCAGGTTGCACATAAAATGGTTTTGGAATCTATTTCAAATACTTTAGCTTACAAATGAAATACATTAGAGATCAATATATACGTTCCAAAAAACATTAACCATGTATTATTATCATATAAGCTCAAATGAAAACTTGCAGTCACATTTCAGGAAGAAACATGGCTACTGTTTCGACACATCTTGAGATAGACAAAAGACTTTATTAAATATCAGAAGACAGGTGACATTGTTTACTCAAGACAAAGGCGCTACCAAACTTGGCTGGTTGACATGTCAAAATATATGAAACCAGAGAACAAAACTTAGGTTTACTTAGGTTTACTTCGTATGGTGAATCTTTGAATTTACTTCATTTTCTTGGACCAATCAAAAGTGCTAGGCATATTATTAAATAAAAATATTAAATTTTTGAAAAATAGTTGAAAACTAATGACGTTAATTTTAGCGATGCTAACACCACCGACTAAACCTTAAATCTTAAATCTTCAACCATAGACCCTGAATCATAAACCCAAACTCTATATCCTAAATTCAAACCATATATCCTAAATCCAAATCTTAAACCCTAAACCTAAACTGTATATCCTAAACCCAAATCTTAGACCATAAATCCAAACCGTAAATCTTAAACCCAAATCATATACCCTCAACTTAAATCCTAGACCTTAAATCCAAACCATAAATCTCAAACCCAAATTCTAAACCTAGACGCTATAGAGTTATGGTTTACGGTTTGGGCGGTTTACGGTTTGGGTTTAGGGTCTAGGATTAGGATTTGGATAAGTGGTTTAACGAAATATTGATTTTGGTCTTCAAATTTTGAAAAGCTCTTTTATATAAGCTTCGTAGCCTTAAGTTATAAAAAGATAATCTTAAAAATAGACGGATTCTGGAGAACTAAGCAACACGGGTTTGAAAACACTTCATTATATTTCAGTTTGTGGCCGTACAGATATAAAATCATGTTTCAGTCTCATTAGAATATCTGGAAAGATGGTCTATATATGGCATCTTTAATTGGAGATTGATCTGAGCCTTTCGATATGTGCGGGATATTCCATGTTAATTAAAAAATAACCTAAAACGATCAAACGTTTAAATTTTCTTGTTTTATATTTAAAAAAATCGGAGATTTCTAAGTCCCTCCACATTGTAATTGCATTAGGTGATTTGTAGTGCAGCTGTGTTGGCAGTTTGGAAACTATAGCTGAGTCGGCTAGCAACAGATAACTAAGAAGTCAAAATGAAGTTTATTAGGCAGAAGCAGCTAAGGAGCTAGTGATTATGGACTGGTCTATTATCTTGGTTTGAGCACTTCTAGTTAACAAAGTCTCTTTTATGGTGTATTTCTATATTAAACACATAACTTTCAGGATAACATTCAAACACTGTATTATATGGTGCAGATCAGCTATTCTACCGAAACTTTAAGAAATGGTACTTAAACTAAAAGGGCACTGGGAAAACTGAAAAAAAAAATCATTTCTTACAAATGTCCCAAAGTCTTATGTTGAAAACATTGGGTCCGGTGTTGTACCTAAGATAGGATTTGCCGTTGAAGAGACCAAGGAGCTGTATTACGTGAAGGTAGTGTTTTTTGTTTTTTTTGTAAAGATTTATAAACTTGTCTCCAGCTTCATCTGATAACATTGTGATAAGAACACATACACTTTATCAATGAAACCAACCTACACAATGTCAAATCCAACCCTGTCTTGAATCTCCACAGAGAAACAAGCCGAAACAACAAGATTGCAGAATTATCATGAGGAAATTATGAAAGACTCTCCAACCCTTTTATATTAGGCTCATCTTCACCAAACTTCCTTTGTTTCCTCTCCACGTCATATCACACTGGTCCTGATATAACCATCTCCTGCAAATGTATGGTTGACCAGCAGCAAAAAATCGACTCAAATTCTACAAGCCAAGTACTTTTACTCTTCTCTCCTTCCACATTTTCAAGCATGGTATTATAATTTGCGTCGTGTTTCTTCTTCAGGCTGAGCTTAATGGTTTGAGGCACTTAATTCTCGACGTATCATGCCTGATCAAAATCTTGAATTGTATAGTGATGGTTAGTTAAGTGACAACAGCTCTGTTTACTATATCAGGCGGAAGACACAAGTTTTAGTCACTGTGTTTTTGGTGTGTCTGCCTGATTGTGTCACTGTTCTCCAAACTTTGCTGCTTTTACATATCTTTTGATTGCAAAAAAATTATTGAGTTTCAACTTTGTTTGCGTGTACGTTTTTGTCAGTTCATACCCAATATGGTAGTGATGACTTTACCCACAAGGCATCCAAAAAGAAACTAATTATCTTTCTTCACTTTACAATTTACCAAGGTTATTAAACCAAGGAATAAAAATATCATTTTTATCAATAATGCACAAAATTTTCATTTTACTTTGGTTCGATTAATTTGTTTATTAGTTATTAAAAATTTTAAATTTTACAAGATTGAAAATATATTTCTTAATAAAATACTTAATTCACTTTAAAAAGAATTAACAACTGTACATAAACTATACTTGTGTTTATTGCCAGTCTCAGATTCGCATGTTTTTATTGTTGGATATAAAATGAACCAACCAAGTACGGTTTGATTTGATCTAAACCGAAAAATCGAAATGGTATAACGTGAAAACAAACCGAACACAGTTACGGGTTAATCAGCCTGGAATTCAAAAATCTATAGTATCTAAACCGAAAAGAGCCAGAATAAAATAATACGGTTTGATCCAGCAAACCAAGAACCGAAACCGATTAACCGAGAAACAATAAAAACCAAACGACCATTTCGTCTCCGGCCAAAAAAGATGATAGAGCTCATCTCTTTGCATTGATTCCAGAGACTTTGAGCCTAATCCTCCTTCATCATCAAGCCAAGTCTCAAGGTACTCTCTCTCTCTCCCTCAATCAATTTTCTTCTCTGCTGCTACAACTGCTAAGCGTGGTTTGATTCTCGCTTAATTTCGTCTCCTCCTTTCATCGATTCCTTCCTCCTGTAACTAAATTAGCGCCGATCGTTGAATTGCGTCGTTTCGTTTATATAATCAAAGCATCCGATCGGTGATATCCTTTTCGATTATCTATATGATCAGCGAGAGCCGATTCTGAGATTATGATTAATGTTTGCGTATCTATTTGGTGTTGTATTCCAGATCTGTGTGTAGATCGGTTCAGAGAATGAGTCAGAAGGGATTGATATACAGCTTTGTTGCCAAAGGAACAGTCGTACTAGCCGAGCATACTCCTTACTCTGGAAACTTTAGCACCATTGCTGTTCAATGTCTTCAGAAGCTTCCCACTAACTCCAGCAAGTATACTTACTCCTGCGATGGCCACACCTTCAATTTCCTCGTTGACAATGGTTTTGGTGAGTTTTTTTCTCGATGCTTGTTAGTTAGTTGAAGCTTTCTTTCTTTCTTGCTTCTGACTTGATGATGATGATGCATTTGATTGTGTGTATATTTTAGTGTTTCTTGTGGTTGCTGATGAGTCCACCGGAAGAAGTGTTCCTTATGTGTTTCTTGAGCGTGTTAAGGAGGATTTCAAGAAACGGTATGGGGCGAGTATAAAGAACGATGAGCCACACCCTCTTGCTGATGATGATGACGAAGACGATGATTTGTTTGGTGATCGGTTTTGTATTGCGTACAATCTTGACAGGGAGTTCGGGTCTGTCTGTAGCCATATGTAGCTATCTGATATCAGTCCTTGTTTTTGCATTGTAATTGTATGCTTAGTCTTTTTTTTTTTTTTCCCTGTCTAACAGGCCAATACTTAAGGAGCATATGCAGTATTGCATGAGCCATCCTGAAGAGATGAGCAAACTTTCAAAGTTGAAGGCCCAAATAACTGATGTCAAGGGGATTATGATGGACAACATAGAGAAGGTATGCTTTTGGGTGTTACAGGAAAATGCCAACTAGATGAACGCGCTAGCTATAACACAAGTTTTTGTAGAGAACACAGTAGAGAGGGATGCTTAACAACTCATAACGTCGGCAAGAGATATTTGATCCCGAATAACTAGATCAGTTTTTCATGGTAGTTCTGCTGATAGAGTTATCAAGTGTTCCTATTGCAACCATCCTTTCATTATTCTATGTCTGATAAGTTATATTGTGTGCTCCAGACGCCTGTTAACGTTTTAAATCTGTGACATATAGGGCTGGAGTATCTAAGGCTGTTAGATAATAAGAAGAAGTTGCATGCATTTCGTAACCCTTGGACTGCTATTATGTCTTTAGTTCATTAATATTAGCAATGAGTAATATAATTTGGGTAAGAAGTTACTGGGGAAGCCTAAAAGATATACTAAATGGGTTTATCATAGCATGAACTCAATTAGGTGTGCTAGTGATGATTCAAGTTATGATATTATCATCTGTCAGCTTTTGCACTATGGATTATGTTTGTATTTGCTTTCGGTGTGAGGTTCAATACGTTGTATAGCTACAATTTTGTTGGTGTTTGATGAGGTTAGGCAAAGTTGAAATAGGACCAGTTAGTGTAAACAATGCTTGGATTTATCGTAGCGTCTCCCGCAATAGATGTTCCTTTTCTGATCATTTTTGTGGTGAAATTATTGATGTTAACAGGTTCTGGACAGGGGAGAGAAGATAGAGCTTCTGGTTGACAAAAGCGAGAACCTACAGTTCCAAGCTGTGTTTAAAATGGCGCATGGCGCACCAAGGCGAGACGTGCCGAGCCTTGCGCCTCGCGCCATGGCGCAATATGGCGCTCGCCTTGAAGAAAATTTTAGTTACGTCATTTTAGTTACGTCTTGTTTTGTTTTGTATTGGAGAAGAAACTTAGAGAACACTTATGCAATGATTGATATACTAAATTTAAATAAGATGCAAGCTTTATTATACTAGAGAGTTCTAACCTTAAGCAAAAAACCTTGAGATCTAGATCTATGTTTATGTAACTTCTCTTTTATAAAGCTAGGGTTTGGCGTTTAAGTTTCCCCGGTTAAGTTTTTTTAAAGTCTTTAAGGTTTAATTTTTTTTTTTTTTGAGCAAAAAAGTCTAAGGTTTAATTATTAATTAAGGCTTATATGGTTTAGATACGGTTTACATTAATCTCGCCTTATGCTCGCCTTTGCCATGCTCGCCTTCTCGACAAGGCACCCATGGCGCGCGCCTTAGGGAACCCACCCTCGCCTAGGTGGTACATGGCGACAGAGCCATCGCCTGAGTGCGCCTTGCGCCATGGCGCAAAAGGCGAGCGCCATTTTAAACACAGGTTCCAAGCAGATAGCTTCCAGAGACAAGGGAGGCAGCTAAGAAGGAAGATGTGGATACAGAGCCTGCAGATGAAGCTGATGGTGGGAGGTGCGATTCTCTCCTTTATTCTTATCGTTTGGGTTGTTGCTTGTGGAGGTTTCAAATGTTCGTCATGATGTTTGGTTTCTTTTGTATCTGTTTGATCATCATTCATCACCTTGTTTACGCACGTAATACACATGCTCATGTTTGTAAATGTTGGAACTTGTAATAACATATCATCATCATTATTGCCACAAGCTATCTTTAATGTTAAGTAGGGCAAAGATCACATGGGAAAAAGAGACACAAAGTCAGTCTCCATGTTTCTCGTTGAGAAAAAGACTAGGATAGCACCAAACCAAGTTTTTGTTTCCAAAGTAGCACTCAAGGCTCAAAGTCACAAAAATAGGTTTCATTAAAGAGGTAAATATACACTTATACCTCTTGGGTTAATTAATCCAAACTTTAGGGTTTAGAGTTAAGGGGGTGGGGTTTTGGAATTAGGATTTAAAATTTAAAAAAAAATAAATACTAAAATAAAAAAATAAAATTTTAAAAACAGTTTCAAAAAGTATTTTTAAATTATAAAAAAAAAATTTGAAAAAAAAAAAAATTCAAAAATAAATTTCAAAAAAAAAATTATAAAAATTTCTAATCTGAAAACATATAATCTGAAACTATAAAAAAAAATCTTTTTTTATTTTTATTTTTTTTGTTTGTTTATTTAATTTTAAACCAAGGGTATTAGGGATATTTTACCCTTTAATGAATGTCATTTTTGTGACTTTCTCCTTCTAATGCTATTTTTGAGACATAAACTTCAAAATATGCTATTATTGACAATTGCCCTTTCTCGTTTATAAAGCGGATATATGGAATCAATTTCATAAAGACTTTTTTTTATTATCCCCACACTATATATATTGGGCAAATCTGATATTAGGTTAAAAGTCAGAAATAATATCATTGAACATGGAAGAAATTAAATTAATCTTGATAAAAATATGTTTAGTGTTGATAAAATTTTTAAAAAAATTTCTTTTCATATTTTTAAACCTAAAATTTTAATTCTAAAATCTAATTTCGGAGAGAGTAATAGGTAGGTTTACAAAAAATTTGCATTTGGAGAATTGGATGTGTTAAGTAAACAATAATTCGTGGCATGCGCCTCTAATGCAATCGGTACCATTAGAGTATTTCTATATTTACTTCTATACTAGTTTTTTTCTATTTAAAATATAGAACTTATATATTTTTAGGACAAATCTCCAAAATAGCACATTTCTAAGTTTATATCACAAAAATAGCACTCAAAAACTAAAATGACCAAAATAGCATTTTATCTTTTGAAAAATTTAAATTTTTTTATTTTTCAAAATTTGAAATCTTATCCCCAAAACCTCACTTCTCAACTCTAAACCCTAAAACCTAAATTCTAAACCCTAAACCCTAAATTCTAAACCCTAAACTCCACCCCTTGAGTGTTATTTTTGTGACTTTTGGCCTTGAGCGCTAGTTTGGGAACAAAAACTTGATTTAGTGCTATTTTGGTCTTTTTCTCATATTTTAATGCCAAAAAAATTATGTTTATCTATAAATTAATATTTTATAAATTTACATATTAAACTGGTAAAAATACAAAATAATTATGATAAATGTACATATTTAACTGGTAAAAATACAAAATAATTATGATAAATGTACATATTTAACTGGTAAAAATACAAAATAATTATGATAAATGTACATATTTAACTGGTAAAAATACAAAATAATTAGATAAATTAATAAGATAATAATTTTCTAAAAATTATATGTAAATATATGGCTTATTAAAAAAATTAAATTATAAAGTTAATACAAAATATAAACATATTGTAAAAATATTACATTACATAGCCCAAACAAATTATAATCTCAAATGCAAATATTATCGGTTTTGGGCCCATTGAGGCCCATAACAATGTCTGATAAACACAGTCCTCCACTATCTTATCCTTTCTAGTTTCTACTCCTCCAATCTTTGCAAGAATCACACTGCCTGTAATGGCGATTCCAATGGCAATGGCCACACCTACAGACTCCGTCACTAGAGTTTGGAGCATGTCTTCTCTCAGATCAGCTCTTCCCTCGTGCCGTTTGCCTTCCTCAACTTCCCGCCGTCCACTCACTCTTCGCCTCCCCGTCTCAGCTCCTTCACCACTCCTCCCATCTTTCTCCGGTCTCTCTCCGGTCAACCCTCTCATCTCAACCGGACTCCCAGGTAACCTCCCCTCCCTTCAGAGATTCGATAAAACCGCTTCAATCGTTTGAATCTCCAAAACGTTTTTTTCTTCTAAACGCAGACTGGAAAAGCTTCGAGAGTGGATTCAAAATCATCGACGGTGGTGGTCGCGTATACGCCATGAGACACGGGAGGAGAGTCCCGAAGCTGAACAGACCACCTGACCAGCGGAAAGCTCTCTTACGTGGACTCACGACGCAGCTCTTGAAGCATGGGAGAATCAAGACGACTCGAGCTAGAGCCAGTGCGATGAGGAAGTTTGTTGATAAGATGATTACTCTCGCTAAAGACGGGTCTCTGCATAAGAGAAGGCAAGCTCTGGGGTACATCTACGAGAAGCAGATTGTTCACGCATTGTTCGCTGAGGTTCCGGATAGGTACGGGGAGAGGAATGGAGGGTATACGAGGATCATTAGAACTCTTCCAAGGAGAGGTGATAATGCTCCTATGGCGTATATTGAGCTTGTTTAAGAGAGGTTGTGTTGTCCCTTTTCGTTATTGCGTAATTGCTTGACTTTTCGCTTTGTAATTGATAGACTTCTTGGTAAATGTGGTTTCGTTCTCATATTGTATGATTAAAGAGTTTGGATGTGAGGAGACGGTTACTGTGAATTTTCTGGTTAAAAATTGATAGGAAAGGGTCTAGAATAGGTGTCGGGTTCGTTATTTACATCTTTGTTACAAGTTTTCAAGTGAGATGTAATGAAAAATGAGTTTTAAAAAGATTTTCAAGTGGATTTAAAAGAAGGATAAAGTTAAGGACAAACAATGGAGAACACAGTCTAGGATAGTTCACTGCTTGGTGCTCATTCACATTCTTGATTCTGAACTTTCATGGAAGGAAAGTCCAGGTTGATCTCGCTATATATCCAAATAGCTACAAAGTATTTCTTGAAGATTCCTATCAACTTTGACTTTTCATGGGATCTTTGGATTTGTTTCCAACACAAATCTTTCCGCACAGTAGATCTTGTACGATGTCACTTAAATCAACAACAAAACTTATCGGTCTGGAGAGTAAGCCGACAGGGGAGAATCGATGAACCTTTTGTCGGGAAAGCACCCGAAGGAAGATGGACATCACCCACTTGCTTCTCCCCGGTATGCGACTTGCGATTCTTCACAAGAACCTGGCCGACTTAAGTGTGAAACTGAGCTGAACATCAATACTCGAGGCGATGCCTTGTAAAGCTGCAGATTGGATCCGAATTCTCGAGTTTCTTGATTTGTAAACCGGCAATGCCAAGGTCAATGCAATGATAAAGATAATATTAGAAGAACGGTGCTGATACAAGAAACCATGCAGCAAGGCACCGTTTGGGGTAACGTTTAAGCTTGGTCATGACAAATTTATTATGTATTATTATTATGGCATTAATCAGATAATTTGCTGTTCTTGGACTTTTTCTCACATGAAAAAAAGTTAAGTACATAGACATATGTTACGTTGACACATTGATTGGTAATGACTCAACGTGTTACTTACTGCTTCTGTGCTGCATAATTTGAGATCTGATTATCTGAACATGGACTATATGAAAATGAGAAAAAGGTAAATGCCTTTTGTTTTTATTCGTTCTATAGCAAATAATACATGGGACCTATAGATTAAGAAAAGTATAGAGATCTATAGATTAAGGAAACTACAGCTTGGTTGAATACTTACAATGCTGACTCGTAACGTTGCGACTCGAAACAGAGATGGTCACATCGCAGGAAGCAGACGACTTCACTTTAATCTTGAACATGTTGAACACGCTTACTTTCCCCGCGACCTTGACAAAAGCGTTGACCGGGATGGAACCAGACATGACGTCACTGAAAACTTGCGACTCGGATAGTAGTCTATCCGCCATTAACGTCAGCGTTACGTTCATACGCAGCGTTTTCTGCGGCCCGACTCTGTTCGCCGGGAGCGGCGCTTCGCCGACCAACTGGCCTTTGTAGTTAAGCAACGCCGACGTGGCACCGAAGCTAAATCCGACCCGGTTTGGGTTCTTCAAGGCGAGATGGGCGTTGAGCGTTAGGTTTAGGTTGGCCTTGAGGTTGAGGACGTCGACGGAAGTTCGAAGCCGTTCCACGGCGACGGAGTCGACGGTGGCCGTTGGGTTTTTGGGTTTGAAAAGAGTAAGGCCTAAGACGAGGAGAACTATAAAGATGAGGAGGAGGAGGATGAGGAGACTGACGCAGATACAGATTTTGCGGTTGCGTTTTCGACCGCCGCCGTTTGGAGGCTGCGTTTCCATGTCAGCGTTTGACTTTGCTGCTTCTGCTGCTAACATGGGTGCTCCTGCCTTCTCCTTTTTATCATCCGTGTTCATTGTGAAGACGCTCTCTCTCTCTACGCCTTTGTAGTTCCTCTGAGCTGTTTTTTTTTCAGTTTTTTTTTTATTTTCTTATTATTTGTTCTTCCAAAAGAAGACTACTTGTTACACGTATTTATACCAATTTTTGGAATAAAATATTTCTACATTTTCCACGGCCTTTATATTTAAATCATTTGCTTGCTTACGGCAATAAATTAATAAATGGTCTGGAGGTTTTCAATAGACTTTCTAGAAATCTCATTGATACTTATAAAACTAATCGATTAATAGAGTGCGAATGAAGGTAATGGTAATACATGTGGTCAATGCTAGAATGCCAAGGTTGGTTGTATGTTGAGCAGCGCTGATATGCATTGATTAATTAAATAACTACGTGAGAAAACGTGTATCATTCTATTTAATAGTATTACTATTTTTGTTTTTCAACGAGTGCATTAATTGAATTCTTACAACTATATTGGAGGAAGAATGGAGATGATAAAATAATAAAGAGGATAGAAATCATGGTAATCACATGGCTTGGTATAGGTTTATTTTGTATTAGAGTTTATTTTTGTTTCACAGAGAATATCATTTTATATTTTAATTCAGAATTTTAACTAAAACTCAATTTTAACCTCACTTTTTATGTATTAATTAGAAAAAATATTTGTTTAAAAATAGAAAAAAAAATTAATGATATTTTAATATACGTGAAAAATTATTATATGATATTTTTTATAAAATAGAAGGGATATATATTTATATTTCATATACTTTTGTATACTACTTCAGTTTTCTATTCACGTCTAAATCAGTTTTTGATGAAATAGTTTAGGGTCCATTTAAGTACTAGTATTGATCCCATGTTTTGCATGAAAAATTTATAATACAAATATAATATATATGGATAATTATAAGTATAAATGTATAGTTGCACATTATTTTGAAGAACATAAGAAAAAAGGAGAAGCAACAATCATTTTTCCAAATTTCAGATTTTTTTAAACCATTCTATAAAATGATATATCGAAAAAGACTTAAAAGTTACCTTAAAGAATATATAGAATCATTGAAGAATTCAACTGCTCGCTGCCTATTATTTCTAACAGTCAACAGGATGCGTAGATTGTAAAATACTTTTATTTTTCATGTGTACTGATATATCGAACATTTGGAAGAAACATTGTGTATTGAAAGTACTGCAGTAATATGTAGCTGCTAGTATATTCCTCTGTTAATTTTGTCTCCCAGCATCCCATGGGAGCAACAATTTTGCCATCTTTCTGAATATCTGAAACATTAAAATTAAAGATAACTCCAAGCAGTGCACCACCAAAAGAAGATGAGAGCAGTGGCAGTTCTTTGGGGAATAACTCAAAGCAAACAAGAAACGCTGTGGCTGAAGCTTTGGAAGACATAACTGCTCTATTCTATGATGAAGAACGCAATGAGATATATACAGGAAACAGGCACGGCTTTGTTCATGTGTGGCCAGTTGACTTCACATCACACCATCATCGTTAGCTACTATTACTACTGTATTATTTGGTTTTCTTGAGTTCGCGTAGTGATCAATCTCTTTTAGCTTAGTAGTAGTGTCTTTGAGCAGCCATTTGGGTTGCTGTGAAGCAAATGTGTCTTGCGAGTCAGAAAGAAAGCCTAATGTGTACACTAGTGTAGCATTGTACTTGAACATTTGGGGTTTTACAATTCTATGAGAGACCCTTTGTTACACTTGAAAGAAACTCTACATCTTTGCAAGGCTGGATTGTGTGCATCTTATTTGCCTTCGGGCTATCAATGAAAAATCGGAAAAATAAAGGGTAGAAAGCCTCCTAATGGAAACTAATGTTTTCATGCATTTATCAGAAAACTCTTTGAACAATATAAGAGCGTGAATGAATACAATTGCAATTATCTCTCAGATTGTATAGAAGTGAACATCGTTTGGAGAGCCGAGTATTTTGGATCTTTATCTTCACCATCATCTTTCTTTTCAGCAACATCAGACACAACAACCTCCATCCCTTTCTTTACTCTCTCTAGCTCCTTGTCTTTCTCTTCCAATTTGTCTTGCAGTATTATCACCTGCAAAATCATCATCATCATAAGCTTTGTCTCTTCAAAATCTCATTCCAACAAAACCAATTAAGAGGATAAAGACAAAAGGATCAACACCGTTTCGTTTGATCTTTCAACATCGTTAGTTAGTTCTTCCATGTGTTTGTACAGTCCTGCTCCCCACACACAAGAAAAAACAAACGCTCAATCCAAACCCCGTATGAACAAAATCTTCGCTCAACCTAATATCAACATATAACTTACCTTCAAATTGCTTTCTAAGTTCTGCGTTCTGAGACTTCTGCATCGATAGCTTCATTGCTAGTTCATGAATCTACCATCACAGTATACATAGGAAACGATCAATCTTTTCTCACGATTTCCAAAAAAGTTTCCAGAATGAAAGAACTAGAACAGAACAAGCTTTATTACCTTTCCTTCAGCAGCTTGGTGTCCAATCTCCTCGTTTTCCTCTTGCAGGGTTTTGCACTTTTCCATAAGCATCTTGCCCTTTAAACTCAGAGGGGTAAAAGTAAATGCTGTAAGACTATCCTGTAGTTCCTTGACCTTCTTGTCTTTTTCCTCAACTAGATTCTGTCGTGCAACATAAACAAGATACATGAGGAGCCATCTTTGTGGTCTTTCATAACTCAAATAAAACTTTGTGTAGTTTGGAACTGTCTATGGATTTAAGTTACGACCTAATACATTCTTCTAAGGGTCGATAGTAATGGACGGCAGAAAAAAGAGTAGGTGCACACACCTTCAAACGTGAAAATTCTTCATGAATTGCTGGATCCAGTAACAGCCTCCTCGCCTACATAGTTTAAATCAGAATAGTTTAACCACAATTAGATGCCAAGAAAAAAAGTTCACAATAAACATTTGGGAGAAATGTATTACCTGCATTGACGCCGGCTTGAGCTGAGATTTCAAATCACGAACAGCAGACTAGAAATACAAAAAAATCCAAGACTATTATAAAAAAACATGAAACGGGCAATGAAGGAATCAGACACGAAAGCATGTGAATAGGCAAAATGAGTTTCCTTGAGATTTTACCTTCAACTCTGCCATTTCCTGTTCCCGTTTCGCATATTGTACAATGTACGAAGCTTCTTTTCTCTTTGCAATTTCCAACTGAAATGTGAAATAAACCATAAGAACCTACAACTGATAAATACACACATCTTTATTACTCAATACCAACCTGTTCTTTCAAAGATCTCTCAGAAGATTTCAGATTTTGGATGTAGTCAATCAAAAATCTAGGCTCTGAAAGAAAAAGAAAAAAAAGGCGGATTCATTAGAAAATGTGAAGAGGATTAGCATCACATATACAAACGGTTGCATGGGGAAGGCTAACCAGGAGATTTTCCAGCAGGTATGAAAGACTCGTTCTGAAAGGCTGATTTCCATTTGAGAATCTCTGCTTTTGCTGATTCAAGCTCATTCTGACCATAAGGATGATCGTTAGATACAAAAAAAAAGAAGTGATATTGTGAAAAGTAAAAGTATAGAAATAAAGAGATCATTAACAGCAAAACCTGAGATGAAGCAAGATCATCTTTACAGTTCTGAAGACTGCCAAAGAGAGAGTGCAAAAGTGAAGGTTAAGACTACTAAACATTATCTCATTTCTTTAAACAAAAATTGAGGATAAAAGAAACCTCTCACGGAGTGACAGGATCATGCCAGTTGCAACACCAGGGGCAGCTTCCTCAGCTTTCGTACGAACCTGAATAGTCATCATAAACAGCATATTTTATAATGCAAACTGAGCTATATAGTGTTTGGAAATGAGACAGAGAGAAAGAAAACGGGTGATCCAATCAAGTAATAACCAGAGAAACTGATACTGTGTTCACTTTTTACAGAGAAAGGCCACGACTTTTGATTATCAAAGCTCAAGAACCACGAGGCAATATATAGATTCAGGAACTATATAAAGAATCCCAAAACGTTTTTAAATGTTGTTGTGATTACCTTTTTGGATCCGAAGATGTCATCCTCATCGTCTTCAAGATCACCGAAACTTCTTTTGCTGCCTGCAACATGATACGGATGAACAATTAGATAAACGATTCTACTGTAATCGGCTCACCATTAGGAGTCGAGTTATGTGAGTGAGACCTGAAGCAGCTCTGGTGGCGTTAGAAGCGGAGAAATCGCCGCCAAAGTCGTCGTCTTGTAAGGAAAACTCCATTAGCGCCAAATAAGATCTGAGATTTGTGTCAATGGTGGAATGACGAATCGGCAGTTGAGAATCTTAGGGCTTAGTTAGTTTCCAGCGGTCTCGCTCTCGATACAAGTTTTTTTTTTCCGTCAACTTTTATATTATTTAATAGAAAATATTTTAGCAAAAAAAAAAAAAACTTTTATATTATTAAAGGCCAAAGCCATTCTAATACAATTGGACATCGAACTTAAAACCCATTAGAATATTTATAATTAATTACAAAACTTCAAAACTCTAAATTTTGAAGTTTCATATTTTTATTTGCATTGTGGTATTTATAATTAATTACACATCACATTTATGATTTTTAAGTATTTTTTTTATTTATCGTTTTTAATCATTGAAACTTTTGTATATCATAAAATTTTATAGATTAAAATTTTACACATAAAATTAAATAAAATTTTAAAATAAAATTTATAATATTTTAAAACTAGAATTAGACAACAAAAATATTATAAAAGAAAGTTAATAAAAAAAACTTTTTAAAAAGATACATGAAAACATAATTAATACATAAATTTAAATATTACAACAATACTAATAGTCTAGTAAATTTGCTCCGGAACCTGTAAAATATTGTCTAAACAAATTTTGTATAATCGAAGAAGGAACATTACAGAAATTATTTTATAGAATAATGTTGTATTTTGCTTGTAATTTAATATTTAATTATGTATTTTAATTTATAATTTTATATGTAAATTTTTATTAATTAATATTACTGATATGTTTTTACATATGTTCTAGTTATTTATAAAATTTTGTGGATTTACATTAATAATGACAAATATATGAGCTATAGCGTAAATTATAAATAATTTTGAAGTTAGATTTGAACAGACGACGCCGTCGGAACAGTGACTAACTTGAAACTACCAATACCAGTCACAGATCAGTTCTGGAGCTGTAGATCCATCCCCGCTTTGAGTCCAGTTGCATACTTCACACTCTCTTGACGCCTCTACTTCGGTCGAACTTTCCACTTTCCGCCAGATGTGTAAGCCGCGAAGATGCTTTAAACGATTCATTAACAGCCTTTGTTGAAACACTTGTATGCAGGGGCGGACCCAAGTGAAGAGGAGTGGGGTCACCTGACACCACAAAAAACATGTTAAAATTATGTTTTACATAGAAAAACAGTAAAGAATTGGTAGCAGTGTTGGTTAAGTGCGCCCTTTGACACCACAGAACTCGACTTCGAAGCCCAGCAGAGACACTTTCATTAGTTTTTGACCCCAGTCAATTTCACTCCTGGGTCCGCCACTGCTTGTATGTATAACAAGCTTCAACTCTTCTTAAGCTAAAAAAATCGAGAAACAAACTTACTTTGTTGTGGAGAATGTGGTCATCTTCAAACAGCTTCACCAAAATAAGCTCGATGATGTCTGGTCATTCAAGAAGTTGACGACACATAACTCCGTTTCGAGGAATATGAATCTGAGTTAAGAGAGTGCAATTTTAGCCATTTTCTTATTTTTCAAGATAATGGGGTAGATAAAAATTCTTACTTTTTGACCTATATTTTTTTATGCACGATTCTATCTATAATAGAAAATTAATAATTAAAAAGGTATTTCAAGTATATGATAACCGGAAAACAAAGTATTATATACCTTATATATGTAGAAGCTTATGTAAAAGTTATACAGAAAAAAATATTTATGAAAATAAACTCAGTAGGATTAGAATAACTTGTGACTCAAGCTTTCTTCAAGCTTAAGTCAACATTCTCTCATTTAAACTTGAAGTCGAATTTCTCCAATTCTTGTATACCATTGAAACTTCTCATATCCTTGAACTTGATTCTTCCGAGAGCCTTTATTAGAATATATGTTGTTTGCTCATTTCCAGGAACATGTTCTACTTCCACTAATCTCTTTTCAACACATTCTCATATGAAGTGATATCTTTTGTGTATATGCTTGCTTCTACCGGGAAAGACTGGATTCTTTGTTCAGGCAATCCTGATCACAGCTTTCTCACATGAAATTCCCGTGACTTCACTAAGCAAGTCCTGAAGCCAAATTACTTGTCTTGCTGACTCGGTACCAACTTGCCTCACACGATGATAACACAAATGTCTCTTGCTTTTATGAACACCAAGTAATTGGACTTTCACTGAGGTAGAGAATGTGTCCAGTCATGCTCTCACCATCATCAGGATCAACATTATGGATACTATAACTGTAGTTAATAAGTTTCAGTATCTTTGTAGTAGAACATCCAAACGATAAGCCGAGAGTAGTAATACCTTGCAAATACCGTAAGCATTATTTCATTGCAGTTCCATGAGACTCTCTCAAACTCTGAATATATCTACTCACCACTCCAATGCAATAAGAAAAATCTGGTCTTTTATAAAGTAATTATCTAAGGCAGACGATATTTTCATGAACCATTTGCATCAACTTCTCTTTCTTCCTCAGATTTCGGCAGTTTCAGTCCAGATGTGGATCAATTGTATGTTCCCACTTGATAAATGGTAACCATTGGGTCGCTTTAGAAGTGGATCTGTTGAAGCAAACAATCCATGCACACAGTCAGTTGTCATGAGAAACAAAGATCTTATAGAAAAGTGTTGTCTTTTCACGAAGATGATTCCTTTATTGCTGAATGAAATTGTTCCTGCAAAGCTGAGGAAAAGAGTTCACATCAGTTAAAGAGTTTAAGATTTAATAGTGTGCCCCAGAATGACAACTCTGGTGAGTGTGGTGTTTACTCTCTGAAGTATATAGAGTGTAAGGAGATTTGGTTATGGTTTTGAAAGACTTTCTGACCAATGCATTCATGCAATGTGTATCAAATTAGCTGTCGAGATTTATGATGAGGTTGAAGATTTGTAATAGACTAATAGTATTTCATGTTTTAGAAACCAAACTTTTTTATTGCTTTATTGAATTGTGAACGCATATTTTTTTTTTTGTTTAATATTTAAAACAAGAGAAGACACATTGTCTAACCAGAAAATAAATTTTCTAACCGTAAAAAGAAATAAACAAGTGGGTCAAATTGTCTAACCAGAAACAATAAACAAATGGGTCAAATTGTCTAACCAAAAAAAAAAATATACATTTTAAGATGTTTTTGTAATTGATCTCTGTAATTTAATCTAAACGTTATTAATCTATAAGAGTTTTTACTGTACAGAAATGATCACATTTGGTTTGAGGGAGTTGCTCGTTTAAGTTTTGATTTGTGTTAATGATTTGGCAGCAAAATATTAAACCGTTTTCAGTTAATCGGTGGTTACAGAAAATCAGTATGTTTTCTTCGATTACATTATTAGTTCAAACTCAAACTAAAATGCGAAAATATAATAACATCACTTCTGCGCATCAGCATTCTCAGGTGCAGGCGTAAGAACCAAGCGTCGGGATTGTTGTAGTGCCAGCATGTTGTTCTTAAGATACTCGAACTCCTTAGCATGCGTGGCCTGCGCTTTCTCCAGTGCATCCACCCTCACGGCCTGAACCTCCCTCAACTCTGCGATCACCGTATTTGCTGCCCGCAACTCATCCTTCAAAAAAAATCGAAACAGTATAGTATTAAAGTGTATACAAGTAAAATGAGAACAAAAGTTGAGAAGATGATTTTACAGTTGATTACCTCGAGATATGCAATACGTGAGGTGCCAGCGGGGGTCGATCCTTGCTGCTCGCCGTCGACTTCTGGATCCTCATCTATCTGCAAGGGAAAAGGGTTACAAGGAGAAAGTTTCCCTCTTACATGAATCAAGGTCGAGAAAGACCATCCTCCCCAAAGGAACACTATAACATAAAAAAAAAGTTGGACAAGTATGTATCCCTAGAAAAGTTCAAGCTGCTTCAACAACTAGCTTTGTGTAACTTGCACCATAATGATAAACATTTGCGGGTGGGGACTGTATACCTTCATTGACTCTGGCTTCAGCTGAGACTTCAGATCACGGATAGCTAACTATAGATACAAATCCATAAACTACGTTTAGCGACAATTGTTTCCATGTAATGTGCTAAGAAAACAAGCGGTAAGGCAATATGATTCCTTGAGACTTTTACCTTCATTTGTGCAATTTCCAACTGAAATGAGAGAGAGAAGCAACCATTAGAACTTGTTCGGACATAAAGACCTTTGTACATATTAATAAATTGTTAGCCAAATACCAACCTCTTCTTTCAAAGACTTCTTGGAAGATCTCAGAGTTTGGATGTAGTCAATCACAAACTGAGGTTCTGAAAGAAAACAGAATCATTGTAGGAAATATCAAAAGGGTATAAGCATCATCGCATATTCAAGAAAGTGCAAACAGAAATCTAACCAGGAGATTTTCTAGAAGGTACAAAGGACTCTTCCTTAAACGCTGAGTTCCACTTATCAATCTCTGCTTTGGCTGATTCAAGCTCACTCTGACCAAACAAAACAAGTCAGACAACAACAAAGAACACTAATGTAGAAAAATAAATAAACTAAAATTTTTTTTAAACAGACTAAGGATTAGTAAACAATACTTGACATGAAGCAAGCTCATCTTTACAGCTCTGAAGACTGCCACAGAGAGAGAGAGAAAGCAAAAGCAGTTTATACATCAAAGCAAACACTTTTCTGCTAAAGGCCCAAAAAAAAATAAGAATCAAGAAAGGGAATTGGATACAGAACCTCTCTGTGAGTGAAACAATCATCGCAGCTTCTTCATCCACTTTCGTGCAAGTGCAACGCTGAATGATGATGATGATCACAAACAAAGAATCTCTCAGTGACTCAATCATAGAAGTTCTAATGATCACCCAAATAAAAGTACCTTCTTTGACACGGAGTTATCAATTTCATCGTCTTCGAAGCTTCTTTTAGTACCTGAAACAAACGGATGCAACAATGAGGAAAAAATCCACTGCGATCTAGCAAAGAGCATGAATGTGAAGAAGAAGAAGACGACCTGAAGCGGAATAATCTCCTCCGTCCATTAGATTTCTGCGAGGATGTCGATGCTGAGTGAGACGGGATTTGGGGAATTTAGGGTTTACCTTTTAAGGTTTGGAGGAAGAGGAGAGAATCGGGTCAACCCGGTTCGCGGTCTGGATACGGTTTTGGTTTGGTTTACATATGTAATTCTTTCCTTCTCCAGGGACTAGAATGTAAATAAAATTTAAAAAGATGCATAATAATTTGGACGTACTATTGGCAGAAAAGGCCTTTGCCTGAGACTCAAGCCTACACAAAAAAGGATTCAAGAGATGCACTGGACTATTGTATAGCCTTGTAGGTAGTCAAGAGAGTCGTGGAGAAGAGGTCATGACATGGAGATGAGCTACTCCTAACTCCTTGTTGGAGGGCAGGTGACAGTTGCATAAACATTCGACTTGATCTTTAATTTTTTTCTAAATAATATATTACGAATTTATAAAACCTTTGTTTTTTAAAAATAAATACACATATATATGTATTAATAAATATATATATGTATTAAAAATAAGTTATTGTTATACTATATTATTGTTATATCTCTTCGGTGTGCTAGAAACGGTGACTCCTAGATATAGATAAAAATAATTAAACAATCAAGCAACAAAACAGTTAAAAAAAGACATAGATCATGGAAAAAAAAGCTAGAAATGCTGAAACTCCCATCTCCGGGAGATAGGACCAAGCCCCGAGGACTAACTAGCGATATGTGGTGGCTTCACCAACGTCCTCTAACGGCGAGCGAACACCGAACCCTGACGAGCAACCAGAGCGGAGGACCTTCCTAAGAATTCGCCGTAAACAGAGACCCACCCGTTAACGTTGTGGAGAAAACGATAACACTAGAGCATTTTGACTCATCTTCGTAAATCTGAATCTGAGAGGGGTGACCCTGGAAACACTGATGAAGACACCAAAAGCTATAAAATCACTACCCTCAAACACACATAGTCGATTGTTTTGGGAGAGAAAGTGCAGAAATGTGGATCTGACTCGCTGCTCAAAAGCCGAATTTATTAAAATCTACACTAAAAATGTTTATTACTAATCATTGCAATTTGCAGATAGTGGAAAGAGTCATGGTGAAGAAGCTGAGACCGTCTTGTCCTAGGCTCTCTACCCTGTTTCTTTAGCTTTGTTTCAACTCCAGCTAAGTGTTTGTTCATCACTTCTTTCTATTCAATCAAAATTTCTTAATCCTTTTTTTACCAAAAAAAAAACATTTCTTAATCCTTATGACCACGGTCATAGCCTTGTATTGCATACCATGCATTTAATCTGGATACGATTTCTCAATCGATAAAAAACACAAGTACTACCAATGCCAATATTTTAGTCAATTCTTCCTTAGTTTTTAACTCTTTTCTTTCTGTACATGTTATTTCCAATGTCATGTTTTATTCTTCAAATAAACTATCAGAACATATGTGGCAAGAGATTGGCTGGTGCCTAAATACCATATAGAGCGTTTGTAAGCAACATTTTTTTGAAGTATGAATTTTATTGGCTGAAGTTTTATGTGTTATGAAATTTAAAAGTACAAATGATTCTTCTCACTCATAATCTGAGAGTTGAAAATACTATAAATAAAGATTATATTTTACAGACAGCAGGATGTCAAACTTTTTAGTAAAAGAAATGTAATTTAATTATTTTAAATAATCAACTTGTTTATACACCTATAAACTCATCTAAGATACACCTATACATTTGCATCATTAATCTGATTTTAGAATTATTTTCAAGACTTCTTTTAAAGACTTTCATACAAACACAAATAACTTTTAGTCAAGTTCTTGAACCCATTTTCCAAGTTTAACATATACAAAAGTTACCAATGAATTATGAGAAAATAATATTCTTATTAACCAACCATCTACGTGTATATAATACATATTAGAACCATATACTATTTAATTAAAAGTCCTATAACTAGAACTCCCAACTTAATCAGTGTCTGAGACAAATATGAGCTGTAGATGCAACGCCAAGAAATAAGTAATTGGATTGGAAGAGTCAATGGATTAATCGTAGACTGGAATCAAGAAGTCAGTTATATATTCTGTTCATTGTTCAGTCCAGTTTAAAAACATTGCAGAAATTATAAATGTTGCAAATATTTGCTTATTTATCATTTAAGAAAAATAAAATAAATAAATATTTGAATTCAGCACAAAATTGCTCGTTTTTTCGGTCAACTAGAGATTTTTCCGGGCTACGCCCGGGTTTTTTTCCCATATATTCAATGGTAAATTAGTGAAATAACCAAAACAAACAAAATTAAATTTGTAGAGAGAGATAAGAAGAGAAGAGAGGAGAAAGAATGAGATTTTGGTTACTTGGCAAATTTTAGTTTTTTGTATGGTTATAGAGTGCGATTTCTGTATATTCAAATTAAATTTAGATTATTTATAATTTGTGTTTTTAATATATTTTTTCACTGATACTAATTACACTATAAAAACTATTAGAAAAATTTGTAGTTTTTTGTATTGTTTTGGTAATAACAATTTTGAAATTATTGAAATTTCAATATATTTTTTTCAATATCAGAAAATACACATAAGCTGGTACGCATGTTGAATATTTTTTAATTATTCTTATTTAAAATTCAATTATTCTTTTTCTCGTTTATTAGTTTTTCAAATGAAAATATGGTTAAACTAATATATAATTCACTATTTTTTAATATTAATATTAACCAATATGAATATTTAAATTTTAACTATTGATTATTGATTCTTTGCTACTAAAAAATCTATATAAATTTGTTCTTGTGTTAAAAGCAGTGGCGAAATGAATAGCAGCTGAAATCTAAGAGCAATGTATATTAAAAGAATCCTGAGATCATGTCAAATGCGTTTCTTTCCATGCAGCAAACAAATTCAAAATAAAAATACCAAAAACATAATAATAGTATGTTTTGCCCTACAAAATCCAAACAGTTTTGTTATTTTTTTATAAGAAAAAAATCTTAACAATTTATTCATAGTCAATTTAATCAAGCATATAATTTTATAAATAAGTATATTTTCTTAGTTCAAACTATTCCGAAAGAAAATATAGAGTCTTAGCTCTGACTACATCTCTAACCACCTTCATATTTGCTTCTATAATAGCTTTTAGAAGTAAATTCACTCTAATCTAAAAAATAGAGATTACTATTTTTTTCTATAAATAGAAATAGAGGTAGAAATCCTATATTTTCTACTCTATAAATAGAAATTGCTATTTTATAATAATACATTGGAGTAAGTTCCATTTCTGTTATAGATATCTAATATTTTGTAGATTAAAAATAGAAAATACTTTAGAGAAGGTGTCATTCACAATTAAAACATCTTTTTACAGTTTCCAATTCAACTTAGTTGGGGTTACAATCAGCCACTTTAACTTGAGGGCCTCCTTATCTTTTTTTTTTGAGCAAATAGCGCCTCCTTATCTAGAACTTTGTTTCTTAGCTTATACTTACCATCCCTAATCCATTTAATTAATGTTTTGTTTTTTTTTAGGTTTTGTCAACAGTTTAATTTTTATGGTCATCCCCTTTACATTATTTGAGAAGTGATTTTCCCATATGTCTTTCTACCATTATTTTCACAAAAATAGTATGTCATGGTTACTAAAATTGATGACATGGCTTATAACTTAATATGACATGGACAATTACATTTAATGTTTAATTTATATTTTATGTTAACTTTTTAAAATATGGTAACAACTCATATATTACATTTAATGTCGATTTATATTTTTGGATTTTTTAGAATATCGTAATAACTCATAAATCATTATTAAAATAAATATATTCAAATAAGGCATTATAAATTTCGAAATATTATTTAATTATATGTTTTTAAATTATACAATTGTATTACTAAAATTTTCAAAAATGTATATAGATTTTTTTAGAAAATTATAAAAATTTAATCGTAAAATCATTAGTTTCTTATATATATAAATTTTTTATAAATTTTGTTTAATTTTAATTTTTAATAATTATACAAAACATTTTACAAATTTATTTAATATATTTAATTAAAATAAATAGATAAATCTATCTATTAATTTTAAATATATACATGCATTTATTAAACATAATTTTAAAAAACAAAATTATTTTATTTTTATATAAATTTTATGTTTAATTAAATCAAATAATATTAAAATAATGATAAAAAAGAAAATTTACAGTATTAATAAAAAATTATTTACAAATATAATTTATATTTGTCTGTTAAAAAATATTTTAAATTTTCTACTGCACTTGGTGCAGGAAAATACATAGTTTCTTATTAAAAGATATGTTTGCATTGTTTTAAATCTTGTCTAGATTAATAACTAAAAGGATAAATTTCCTCTTAAAATATTAAATTTATGCTACATCACATAATTTCTAATATTAAGACTCATATGTACTTATACATATAGAATTATCATGTGCGTTGTGATTGATAGAACGAAGAGCAACACAAAAGGAATCTTCTTCCGGTAAAATATTTTTCGAGGCGCACCATTTGATATTGCTGCTTACATTCATGATCTCATAAGCATGCGCTTGGTGGGGAGGAGGTGATATTACATGAGCTTCGGAATAATTAAGAGTAGTACCATTGCTTCTGACTCTAAATCCGATCCTACCCTCCCTAAAAGAGATGACCCTAGATGATTGACCCCTGAGAGCTACGTCCACCAGTTAGTTTGGAAGCAGCATCATAGTTGCTCTCCACCATTCCTTCAGTTTCAAAAGCTGCAGGAAAAATACTCGTGTAGCCCTTATATTATCCACATTCTGAATCTATCACTGAACAGATTGTAAGATACAATACCTCTTAAGTATTATGGAGGGGATAATTTTTATTGTATATATGAATAATTTCAGTTTAAATATTATATGAGGGCTCAAGAAAATACAGACACTTAATCCTTAAAAATTGGTTATGAATATGTATATTTCTAAGTGGCTTTATGAAGTTTTTTTAACATTGAACTTAGTTAATATAATCAATACTTGGAATCATATTCAGTCGTATATCTAATGTACATCGTATTGAACTTAGTTTTTTAACATTGAACTTAGTTATTTTCATTGTTTTGTCTAACTAAATTTTCAATAATAAAACTTACCTTTTTAGGTGTTTCAAAAAAACTTGCTATTTTTATTATCAAAAGCTATGTATTACATAATGAGCAAAATGAATAAATAATGAATTAAAATAATTGTTAAAGATACACGAACTAAATTTTACTTTGGCTTTAGAAGTAATTTTTAAGGGTCTTAGAATATTTATTTTTTGAGTTTTTTCTTCAACCTGTTCTACATATATTTTGATTTATTTGTACCACCTATATTTCAAATATATATTGGAAATGTCTTAAGCTTGTGCCTAGAGTACAAATGCCACTCGGTCACCACCATTACGAAAGCATAACAAATATTTGAAAGTAATGCATGATCATTTACGAAAGCATAACAACACCTCTGTTATACAATTTGTTTTTCTAAGTATGTTATAAATTTTCAACACTTTTGAAATGTGCGTACATAGAGAGGGTGTTATCATGTTCAAAGCGTACATGTATGTACATATATTGTTAAATTTGTTAATGCTCCTGAATTGTTAGACGCACATTTTACTACATTGAACGTTCATTGGACACAGAAGAGCTCATATATGAATTACATCGTTTTTAATCCTTATTTATATGTAGTATTTTTAATTTTGTTATGAAAATATGTGCTAGCATGTGAAGCCAATCTTATTGATTTAATGAGATGTAATAAATTTGATAAATAAGCATTTCATAGAGAGTTTCAAAACATATCAAAACCCATTAGAGTACTCAAAGGTTATAAAAAGAAGGAAAACAACATCGGTACAAAGCATTATTCAAAAAGTACTGCATCCAGGTAATTCATCATCTTCACTTAAGCCACTCGTCCTTCTTGGTCACCTTGGTAGTTGCTATTGCTAGCCTTTTGGAGGTGAGCCCACTTGAAGATGTTCTCACAGTTGCTGATTTCCAAAAAATCTTACCACTTACGTCCACCTTTTGGAGGTGAGACCACTTGAAGATGTTCCCACAATCAACGTTCTCCCCTGCATTAGTCTCTTTAACAACCGTCCTGCAAAAAGAAAGCAATGATTTTTGTTCCAAGAAATATTATGTTCGTCCTACTAATCATAAAACAGAGAATAAGAGGAAGAGCAAGACACTAATATAGTGATTCTAATTTTAGTAAAAAATACACCTACAATTTTACCTTCTTTAGCGGATCTTTGTCAAGGTCAATCTCAGAAACATGTTCAAAACCAAACCCGAACCAGTAGCAAGTAGATTCATGTAACCACAAAGAAAAATAAAGCTTGTTCCATCAGCCAATGCAAAGACTGTGTGTTAATGTTTATGAAATGAAGCTTGTACCTTATTTGTTAAATCCTTCTTCAGCGCTCTCGTTACAGCAACCTATAACTCCCATCCGCCATTACCCCCAAGATGTTAAACTTTGGAATTGAACTTGTTCAATTTGTTGATGAGCTCCACATACTTAAATCTCAATCTGTTGTGCTCTGAACCATAACAGATCTATGTCTATCATTCTCTTGTTCCTCCTACTTCATCAATACAGTTCAAAACAGCTTGTTAGAAGTCATTAAAGAGGCACTTGTTACAAATCGTAAAATGTTAACAAAAGCAAAATTATTTATTACAGCTTACCTTAGAGCTTCGATCTGCACTGGGAAACATAGACTCGGCTGTCTTAAACTTCACAGCTCTACAACCATAACTTAACAGTGTTTTAAGAGAGCTGAGGACGAAGAAACTGTTAGAGATAATTGGCAAAAAAAAACAGAGTTTTTATTTAACTATGTGATCTCCCCTGCGTAGGAAACTATTGTTATTAGTTAATGTCTAAGGCTCCTGTTTAATTGAAAAAAAAAAACAGAATATATGAACGTACCATGATCTGAGCTGCCTGCGAGGAAGATGTCCGTCCCTGAAGCAGAATACTAAATGATCAGAACTGATTAAACTATTTAATTGGCTAAAAATGTAGTGTCAGAATCAGGCACAAGCCACACAGCTCTGTTAAAAGTCATCTTAGGCTCTCAGCCCATACTGGAACAAAGGCTTTAGCATTAATCCATCCGCAAACGTCCTCCAGAAGCGCACAACTTTTCTAGCAGCTGTTTTGATTCTGCTCTTTAGCATACAATATGAGTGATAACGTGACCTCAATTCCAATTACATTTAGTCAACATGCACAAAAAAGATTCAACTACTCTAAAACTGAGAAAATCTTACCGTTTTAGCGATGACGCCTCTACAACCTTCATCAAATGCTCTCTTCATGACAGAGTAATTTGTACTGGGTAGATCATCCCAATGACGAAAGGTTAAAACCAACAGATTCCCCTTTTTTTAACATGTTGATCGATGTCAGAGACATAAACAGTTCTCTTGATTACATCTTCCTTCTGAGCCAAGCTGGTTCTTTTGTTCACTCTTCTCTTCCCTTGGCCAAAGCTCCTTCTCTGCAGCAACCGGTAAAAAGGAGATACCCAATATTTACAAAACTTATACCCAATCAAGTAATCAACAGGAAACTATTGCACACATCTCTTTCACGTTTTTAGCAGATAATATACCAATCTCAAGCCATCTGAAGAATGTTTCCACAGAAATAATGTTTACTTTCTGGTCATGTCCTTTCAAAAAACTGACATACCAAAAAGAAAATTTGTAACCATGTTCTCTAAGTGTAACTGAATAAAGCAAAAGGAAACAGCTAATACCTATAACTGAACAAACCACACACAAAGAGTAAAACTGCTTCTCATACAATGATTGATCAAGCGATAGATTCACAGAACACATAAAGCTCAAAACTTTCTGTTATCTGTTAACACACAAAGCTTGATACGTCTCTTCCGTTTGAAGACGTATTGATCCCTCCCACAAACGAACCAACTTCTTGGTTTGAGGAAACAGCTTGATACGTCTCTTCCGTTTCTTCATAGAACCTTCTCTCTCCTTCCCTTCCCGCCTGCTCAATGCCAGTCTCACCTTCATCCGACCCGCCTGGGAGAATCTTCATGGCCTTCTCGAGCTGAAACCTTTGGTCGATCCGCTTCAGGAAATACCCATACATCACAGAGGCAGCGTACACCTGTCCAACCCCGAGCTTGCTTATCTGCGCTACAATGTTGAGATCACCCTCACGATTTTTAAGAATGATGGAGAGATATAGGACATGAATCGTCGAATTTATGTGAATCTCAATTGAATTGATCTGTAAATATCTTCAATTAAACGCCAATTTGCAGAGATTCGTAACGATGAAAACAAAGCGGAAGAATTGGAGACGACATATTACTTTGGTTTAAAAGGAACTCAGAACCATGCTGACGTGGGAAAACGGGAACATATGATTGGCAGATTTAATTTGTCTATGTGGACACACTCTCTACTTCTCATATAACCCTTTTAGTATAGGTTAGATATTTCTAGTGAATCAATTAATTGAATTGACAAAAATATTAGATTACTAACTTTTATAATGCGTCTTTTATTTTCTACATATGAATGGAATAAATGTCTTCCTTCCATCTAAGCGAACTTTTACCGTTTAAGAAAAAAACACGGACTAGAAGGGATGACACTTTTAGGCTGGAAGGTGATAATCGAGAGGCCAACAAACACTTTCTTGCTTTCCTGAACAGAGCATACATAGCATAGCTTTGAATAATTATTTATATTATTATTAATTAATTTATATATATATTCAAAGTTGATGGCTTTGATGATGATGGTGATGACCCAACTTTAGTCTCATCACTTTCTTTTGCTCTCTTCTTCTTTTGGTTTGAGCCTGTTGGGATTAGTTTTATTTTTGTCTATTTCTGACATTCTGGGATCTGAGAAGATCGGAATCCTTAAAAAAATCGTGGTCTTATGGGTTCTTGTTCGGACAAGCTGTTCAAAAGAGAGAGAACAGTACATGAGATTCTGGGAGGTGGCATTAGTAAGTGAATCCATATATCATTACCAAATCAATTATAAAGATTAAGTGATTTCTCTGATCTCTTTTACCCTTTTCTTATGAAATGAATCTGCAGTTGCAGATGTGATCCTGTGGAGGAACAAGAACGTGAGTGTTGGTATAGTTACAGTAACAATAAGCTCATGGATGGTGTTTGAGAGCTTTGCGTACACCATCCTCACTCTTCTTTCAAGTGTTCTTCTCCTCTTGCTCTCTATCCTCTTCCTCTGGTCCAAATCTGCATCTATTCTCAACAGGTAAAACCAAAAAAGTGTCTCTGTCAAGAGATCCAATTGTAATTAAAATATTCTTCCTTTGTAATTTTTTTTTATATATCCTTTGGCTCTTATTAGGCCCTCACCGCCATTGCCAGAGTTTCAAATAAGTGAAGAAATGGCTGAAGTAGCTTCCAAGTTGTTACGCTTCCATGTGAACAAACTACTTCAAGTGACGTATGACGTTGCGATGGGAAGAGACACAGAGTTGTTTATCAAAGTAGCTGTCTATCTGTTTCTCATCTCACTCGTTGGAAGTCTCATGGATTTTCAGACACTTTGCCACACCGGTAAGTAATATTCATCATAGACTTGGAATGCTTTACAGCTGGATATTCATTCATTACATCACTGGTTGTTTCGGCAGGTGTTTTGGTGGTAATGACCGTTCCAGCTTTTTATGAGAGATACGAGGATTGCATAGATGGAACTCTGGCGTTCATCTACAACAAAGCTAAAGAGCTTTACCATAGATTCGAGATACGGTCTTATCTGATAAAGAAGAAACTGAGCTGAATACTGTAAGAGTTTCTTCTTCTTCTTCTTCCTGATTTATCAGTTTTGTAAAAGAAAAGACGAAAATGTATGATTTTGATGAATGTTTAAATGGTACAGCACCCACATAAATTTATTTCACAGTTTTGCTTGAAAACAAAACTCTGTTCTGGCCCCTCTCTCGATCACCCAAATTAAGAAGAAAACAAAGTTGCTCTTATTCTGTCTGCTTAAAATTTTGTAAGTATTATTTCTTGGACGATTCTAGTTCCCGGACATACTTCTTTGCCTGGATCAAAGTATAATAAAAACCGTTATTAGAGAAGAGAAAGAGAGACAAAAGGGTTTGCGTGGACGGATTCAAAACGAATAACAGTGTAATAAGCTGTTACCTGTTCGAGGGTCAAAAACATGATGACGTTCCATGAGCCAAGTCGTCCAAAGTTGGGGATGAAACCCTTGTAAAATGCCATAGGTCCCTGCAGAGGCAAAAAAAAAAAACTCCAAAGAGTTATAAACTTTCTGTGGGTTATGTTATTTCCATAGAGGGCATAGAAGAAGAATTGCTTACGTCTGCCTTCAGTGTTTTGACGAAGCAGTCAATAGTGCCTTTGTAAGAAGGATCTCCCATCATTCTTGACTTAACCTGTGCCATACTGGAAAAAATCAGGAAGCATAGTGGACGACCTCATGGTTCAACTTCATGTGTAGAGATATCATACCACGTCGACAGGGGAACCAATGCAGACAGCAAAAAAACCTGCTCCCAGTCCAGATAGAATGTGTGTGACAACGTTATCAGTGAAACCCGGAATCTTCAAGATTGTCTGAAAGAGAAAGAAAAAAAAATGTAACAAGAACGTTTGTTACAGATATCAGAATCCTTTAGTTAGACAAGAGAGGGGGATTAGTTTGTTCCATACCTGTTTCACTTGATCGTAACTCGCTAATTCAGCAGCATTGATGATTGCGTTTCTAGCTACATTAGGTCCAAGACCAGTCCACAGAGCTCGCACTCCTTCCTGCCAGAGCCAAGTTAACATAGATATGAAGCAGAGTTTTAGGAACCTTAACCTATGCATGATCCCAACTTCCATGGCAGGATAAATACCTGTCTCACAATGGTTGAATACGCATTCAACGATCCAGTATACCGTCTTGGCACACCTGCAGCTAGTTTCCCTTCAGCCTGAAGTCTAACTTTCACAAGATCAGTGGGATTCGCTACCATGATACCAAGCGCACCTGAGAGTTTAACAACAACAACATGAGACAAACATATAATCTGAGTTTCTTCTAAACCGTTCTCTCGTTATGTTCACCTGTGGTCAAACCAGCAAGGATCTTCTTGCTCAACGGAACATCGCCGACATGGTCTTTCCCAACGTACAAGTTTTTAACCTGGATGATAACAGATTGGTTAAGCTTTTTGAGCAGTAACTACGATTTTCTAGAGAAAGATATAAGTAGATTTAAGAACCCACCGGCTCATACATCCCGATCCTTAGACCTCCAAAGAGGCATTGACGATGCAACCCTGGTACAACACCTTTCCACAGTGAACGAAGCCCTTCTTCCCTTGCTATGGTACCAACAGTTCCCAGCAGTCCACGATACTTAGGCAAAGTCACATCTCCAGCTATGGCAGACTTCTGGAGCTGAAGCCTCACTTTAGCAGTGTCCAACGGAATCGTACATACCTGTGATATGATATCCAGAGCTTAATTTGCATCAAAAAATTCAAAAAATATATACTCGGTGAGATCGATCAACCGTATAAAGGCTATGCTAACAAAATTTCTTCTCGGTCTAATCTAAATCTTTCATTATCGTCGTGTTTTCCATAATCTTTGATCCATCTCTCGATAACATTATTAAATACAATGCTCGAATCAAAGCATAATCCAAACGCCACAACACAATCCTAGCCACAGATCTGACCTCGTATACATGGAGATTAAATATTCTAGAAATCGAATCAGTTCCATCAAAGCTAAGCATGAGCATATAGTCTGGAGAAATAGCATATCGAATCCATGAACAAACGATTCTCTAGCTATACGAGAAAATTCGCGATACATTGCGAGTATAATCGAAGCATGCGCAGCGAAACGCATGGAAAATTCGGGAGAATACCTCGGCGACGCAGGCAGAGAAGGCACTGCAGGCGAAAGTTTTGGGCAATGAAAGGTCGGATTTGCTATCAGCTACCATCTTCTTCGATCCGAGAAATTGTAAACGAGGAGGAAGTTAGGGTATCGAAATCCAACACAGGGAGAATCTCGAGAAGAGTGACGAAGATTACGGCTACGCAACTTGGCCTCGAGAGCCGTTTCAGTTACTAGTAAAGATCGTCCCTCTCTTTGCTACGGAAACAAAAAGGTCATGGGCCCAAAGGTAGCAGTGCTTTATATATATTATACACTTGTAGGTGTGAGTCACTGTCACAGTACATTTGGATTTATTTGTTTGATTAGTATATTAAGCTTTGTAATTAATACAGATAAAATATTTAATGAAAAAATATATTCTTCCTTTTATACGTTTATATACGTTACATCTATGTGTATAACTTCATATATAAGCAACAAAACGTAAATCCACATTTATATTTTTTTAATTTAACAGATATAGTTCCTATACTGTGTTTGTTTTGTTAACTCGTAGTTACCTAAGTTAAAAAATAATTTGAACAGAGAGGGATGATGCCATTAACTTGTCTCTACTAGTTCTATCATATGGGAAGATACTAGACGTTGTGGGTGCTCTAACCACAACCACAACAGTACAACACCATCAAAAGGAGTATAGTAACTCAAGCTCTATTGTCAAACTTTTATGATGTTTGCTTCAAGACTTTTGAATTGAAATTAAAAATCCTTGTCTTCTGCATTGTAAGCAGAAGTAAAGAAATAAAGCTTTGGAACCAAGCTCAACAGAGGCAGGTGCTCTGTTACACGATCGAATTCACACATGGACAAGAAACCAGTAAGTTCTGAAGCTTACTGTGGATTCTAATAATTTATCTTTTGCGGTGGATTTTACATGCCAAAGAGTAACAGTGCTGCAAAGCTTACACACATGACGCCAAACCTTATGTATTACAAGTCACCATTACACTTGAAGAAATCTACTTTATTACATAAATATTCTAAACGCACAAACACCACCAGCTTTTACTTTACTTCACTTTCCTTGTTGCGCCTCAGCTTTACTCGTCACAACTTCAACTTTCTCCATCTTCTCGTACTCCTTACTCTTCTGCCCACACTCCTCAGGCACCACCACCACCGTAAGATAGTTCCTTTTGAAAGCTGCCCATACACGCATCATAGCGAAGAACACAAGCCCTATAGATCCAAAGGTCATGACGAAGCAAGTCACAGTCCCCCACATCTTCTCTCTTCTCCTCTTCTCCACCTCCTCCTCCCACCTACGCTTAGACTCAAGAAGCGCAGCGTACGAGTGTATACTCCTGGAGAAGTGTCCCGCTTGTAATCTCCAAGAATAGAGGTTAAAGCTCCCGCTATACGACTTAACACCGACCATGAACTCGTCCTCGTCTTTCAAAGAATCAATCCGAGAACTGAACCGAGTCTTTGGATATTTATAGTGTTTTGATTTGGTTAACGAAGCATCTACATACCTGATATTCGCTTGGTAAGTAATCCAGACGTACATCAACATCTCCTCCTCCTCCTCCTCCTCCAAGTTAACAATCGTGAGATTGCTCGTCTTCTCAGGAACCGTAGAACCATATACACCAACCGTGACGTTGGATTCTCTAAACTTGGTGAAATTATCAGAAATATCGAACTTGACTTCGAAGAAAGAGTGATCAAGTGTTCCGTTAGAAGGAAACAAGACAAAACCTACACTCCCGCCACGACCGGGAGACATGGAGAAAGAGAAGACCGTAGAGAAACCCGTGAAGAAGTCGTCTTTAGTGTCTTTGCACTCAATGGGTTTCTTGTAAACGACTCCACCGTCGATGCGACTCACTGAGTTAGTCAGCTGAATCGAAGCTCCACTGTCTACGAGCTTTGCGTCGCCGTAGAGGGCTATGTCGTCGGACTGAAAGCTCGCGTTTTTATCGAAGCTTGTGAAGGAGAAGGATGATGTAGCTTCAGATATGGGGATTCTGGAGAAGAGTGAGGTTAAAGGCAGGAGGAGAACGAGGAATGACATGGAGAAAATGAAGCTCGCCATTAAAGAAGCAAGCTTTAGAGAATGATGTTATAGGGTTTGAAGTGGGTGATGAGATCTTCTGATGGAGAGGGTAAAGTATGTGGTGGGTGCCAGAGAGAAAGAAAGAAAGAACAGAGAAGCACTTAACGACGATGTAGGGACTTTTGTCGCCTTGTTTGTTTCTGTGTAGAGTTTCTGAGTTAATGCTTTCTTTGTTGTCCCCAAAAATACTTCTTCTTCTTTCTTCTTTATTTATTTTTACCTCGCTTTCATCTTTTAAACATCCAAACTCTATATTCATGCATTATTTAAACTTTTAATTATGTTAAGGTTTTTTTTCTATTTTCAGTTACTTTATATTAAAAAATTAGTTTAAAATGTATGAAGTAGAAGGTTAGACGTTTTATTGGCTGATTATTATTTCCACAAAATGCTTCCTCTTCTTTTTTTTTGGCCATGCTTTCATGCATCTTTCATTTATCACCCATTCATCTGAAATGCATTATTAAGAAGTTTAATTATGTTGAGATTTTGATTTTGTTTCTGGCATGATTTATTTTCTTTTTATGCTATTTCAATATTTTTACATTAAAAATTACTTGAAAATATAAAGAGTTAGAAGGCTATATGGATTTAATTGACTGCACACACACAAATCCAACTTTACTGTTTAAACTCTATATAAAAAATTCAAGTAAACTGTAGTTTTATGTATATTAAAAATCAAGTTACGTCACAACTTTATCTCTTTACGCATATAAATCCTGAAACTCAGAAAAACAAGAAAATTAGGCAAACACAATCACCACAATGTTATTTGCATTTTAGTTTTTATTTTAACCGGTGAAACCAAAATTACTAATAATCAAAAGGTTCAGATATCCAGAAAAATAGAACTGAAGTGTACCACCTGCTAGTCATAGTCAACGAGTAGCTCCAGTTATTCACTTTGTCAAAGAGAGTATCTTCAGTTAGTTTTTTTCCTATGGACATTTAATATACCGCCACAAATAGACGCGCATATTAATTATCCCGGCAAAAATTGATAAAAACGAAACCGCTCCAAAAGCGTTTAATTCGAAAGTCTCCCGCTCCCTTACTAGTCTAAAACCCTCCTTCAGATCTTCCCCACTTCACTCTCTCTCTCTCTCTCTCTTTCCCTTCGTCTTAATCTCAATGGCGAAATCAAGCAGATCCAAAGGATCGTCAAACATCGGGAACGGCGTTATCACTCCGACGCAAATCGCTTTCCTCGTCGATCGTTACCTCCACGACAATCGATTCTCCAAAACCAGATCCCTCTTTCGATCCGAAGCTTCGTCTCTCCTCTCCAATTCTCCAGTCCGCGATGTAAGCACACGGAAGCTTTCTCACATTTGGTTCCTCTTTCCTTGTGTGTGTGTCTCTTATGCGTTATGTTTCCGTTCGTAGGTTCTGAAGAGTTATCTGACTCTTGAAGATATATTGAAAGATTACGTATCCCTAAGGGAGCAGAAAGTGGCGTTGGATCATGAGAAAGTGATATTGGAGAAGGAGAAGGTTAGGGTTCAGAATCTATTGCAGGGGATGCAGAATGTTATGAACTCTTACAACGCCACCTTGACCTCTCCTCCTCCTCCTCCGGTGGCAGCTCCGGCTTCTCAACGGAAGAACCACACCATCTCATCAGGTTTCCAGAGTTTCTGGTTTGGCATTTTACTGCTTTAGTTGCGTCTTGGCTGTTGTGTATTGGAATGATTGAAAGATAAAACACACTTAGGCACTTAAACTGTCACTTCTATTACATATCAGTTTGATGTTCTGTAATTTCTCTGGCTACTGCTAGTGCATCCGGCTTTACTCATATTACTGCTTTGTTTGCATTTGGCTGTTCTGAATTGGAATCATTGAAAGATTGTCACTGTGCAATTTTGTATTGTGATGCAACACAACACTTAGGCACATAATCTGCCACTTCAGAAAATTTGTTTGCTAGCTATTACAATTTCAGTTTGATGTTCTGTAATTTGTCTGGAACTAATCAGTCTCTTTATTTTTCAAGGTTGCACTCAGGACAATACACCCAATGCTATGTCAGTATCTTTGCTGGGTAACAAAAGAGTAGGCTGTGGGAATTTTTCTACACCTTCGACCACTCATCAGCTTATAACCAGAAAACGAAAGGGTTGTGAAACTTCTATAGAAGCTCCTTTGGTAGCTAGGAAAGCTCGAATTGGTAACTCAACAGCAAATGGTATGTGTGTATGCATCCTTACATGTTTATAAACATTTTTGGTTGAAGCTCTTGTATATCGTTAAACTTATCTTGTCTCCTCTTTACTTGGATCAGAGTCTAACAGGATCCCACAAGCGGAGAAAATAGCTAACGATTTCTCGTCTCAACCTCCATCAGAAACACTAACATTGGCGAAAAACTCATCAGCTAATAAGTCTAAGACTGGTGATGTGTCGAGCGTAGCTGATTCATCGCTTACTAGTAATTCAACATGCCTTATGACACCACAAAAACATGCTTCCTCTGTGAGTGGTAAGTCCAACAGTCCCCAGAAAGACGTTACCCCTACAAACTGCACGATTGTTACAAAGGAGAGATTCACAATCAGCCCTCTCAAGCAAATTACTTCTTATACAATGGAAAGGAGCCAACTTATCTCTTCTTCTTCTTCTTCGCCGGTCAAGTCCAACCTTAAGATGTCAAATAAGAGAGACCATGTGAAAGGAAGACTCAACTTTGATGACACTGACACAGACATGTGTCTTGAGGCAGCACCTACCACTGCATATTTGGCTTCATCTTCTCCATCAGGGTCTGAGCCGGAAGTTGATTTATCTGACATTGATTTTTCTATCTTGGCTGAAGACTTCTCATTCTCAGAACTACTAGTTGACTTTGATATTGGTTTTGAAGGAAGTACCCACAAAACACCCATTGAAACGGTTTCATGGTATGTTCTTTGTTTTGTAGTCTCAGTTTCTGTAGATGGCTATTATCTCTTGCTGTTTGCTCATTACCCTTTTCTAAATCACAGGTCGTCTCCGGAATCAGGGAATGGGGGATCTATAGGCTGATCAGGCCATGTCAGAGTATACACCAAATGCGCTTGAAGTGATTCCATTTTGGTCTGCCTCATTTGCAGGAGATGATGCTGAGACTGCTGCAAAGCCCTCTGCTGGTGCCTAACTATGGTGACAAAGTCTTCTGATTCAGTTTGTATATATTTAACTTGGTTTTAACTCTACAGTATACCAAATGATTTCTCTCTATTGATGTCGACAACAAAATATAAAGTACCTTTATTTATGCTTGAGATGTGTCAGGTGGTCAGAAAATGGCTTACAATAGAAACTAAATGGCTTATGTTTGGTACATGACTCAAGCCAAGTACTTCTCCAGCTTCTTCTTTGCTTCCGTGTCGACGATGGAATATGCTAAAGAAAAAAAAAGTTCATGCGCGTGGTATAAGATGCGGCGTGATGCTGCATTAGTATTTGACTATTTGTTAACGCACGCTATAAATTGACAACCAATTATCACACATACTAGTTTCTGAAATATTTTTTGCTTAAATACTAGTTTCTGAAATTTACAAGTTATTAGTTGTTCAATGGGAATAATACGACAATATATCTTGAGAAGGAAAGATTGTACATATATCAAGTTAGCAAGGTAGATGATTTTGAATTTTTATTACAATATTCTTCAACCATTGTACGTACAATACTGTATCTATTATGTTTTCTTGCATCGAAATTACGTTTTTAATGTTTCCAATACACTAGATTACCACTACAAATTATAATACATGATTTTATAATTTCTCCTTAAAATTGTACCGGTATTACTTTGAACTAATTAACGCGTTGAGTCAAATACGGACGTGCACACATGTACGCACGTTGCTTTGTTTCCAAGAAAGCCACCTACCTGAAAGTCTTGTAATGAAAAAGATAATTCAACTAAATCTTTTACAATAGTTTATGTCTTTGATTACGTTCGCTCAACTAATAAAAATGCCAATTTACAGAAGAAAAGTATTACACTCTTTATATACTATATCATGTCTAGATGTCAAAAATAATGAAGAATATTAAAAACTCAAAAAACTGGGTACAAAAAACGCAAATATATAATTAACTTATAAGAAGCACATACTTTACATAATAACCATACTTGTTTCACTTAAGCTTTTTGAAGATCGACAGAAGCTTATTCATCCAGTAGCATACAAGTTCCAGCACTCATTTTAAAGATTGAAATCAAATAATGGCAACAATATATATAGCAATTCAACAATACGACTAAGGCTCAGACCGGTGTAAATGCGACAGTTGCAAGAGTTTACGGATGGTTGTAGATTTAAGTGTTACAAAGCGATTTGTATGACTGATATAGTGATTAGAAATTAGTCTGTTTTCATGATACTAATGACTAGTTAACTACCAAATGATGCAGTAGTAAATAATAAATTAACAATATTAACAATTTATATAATTATTAAAATATTAAAAATTATTACTATTACTATTACAATAAATGTAAATTATATTTAATAATATTAAACTCATAAAAATTATTTGTGAGTTTATATATCTATAGTTTAGTGTCTAAAAATTATATCAAATATTTTTTAAAAGTTCTATAATATAAATTAAAATATAATATATATATTAATATTAATATTATTTTTTCCAAAAAAAATCAATAATATTTTTTATTTGTCAAGATTTTTTTTTAAAAAAAATTTATTTATCCTTCCGCAATCTCGCAAACGCTACTTGAAACCAATTTTTGATTTTTAGAGGTTTGAAACAATCTGTAGCAGTTTAGAGTATTTCTGTAATTGTAAAATGTGAAAACCGATATCATCCGCAAACATAGTGTGTGGATGGTAGCAACAAAACCAGTTAAGCCTTTATATATACAAGAAGTACCCAGTACATACGTATAAGTTTAGAGACATCCATGAACTTGTAAGGGATCGCTTAATTCAAAGTTTCAAAATGAAAAAAAAAATTGGTCAAGCACATAACGTAGAACAAATAAAATTGCAATTACTATGTAAAATATAAACTTTACTGTTGCAAAAAAAAAACATTATGTACTATTATAGTAAAACCATATTTAGGGGGAGGTTACAAAGAAAAAAAAATAGTAAAGGCAAATCGTTAACTAAAACATCTTTAAACCAAAAAAAAAAAAATTAAAACATCTTGTATATATATACTCACATACCTACACAGCTCCTTCAATTTACGCCTCCCACGTTCTCTCTACATTACTCTTTCCCTTGAGAACATCAAACTTTAAACCCCAGAAACAGTAAAGGAGAAAGAGAAGAAGAGAGAACAAAAAAACCAAAGAAGCAATGTCTTATTCTTCCCTCAAATTGCCAATCTTTCTCATCCTCTCATCTCTTCTCCATGCAGCTTTAGGTACGTACACACATATATTTATTTTGTAGAAATATCCAATCGTTAGAACCCAAGAGCATGATCAAGATTCATGTTTTGAATTAACCAGGAGCGTTAACCATAGGAACAATGAACATATGATTTTTTTTTGTTATTCAGTTTATGTGTTGAATTAGGATTATGTAGGATTAATGGGATATGGACCTTAATAAACTGTCAATTGGTTTTAAGTCGAAAGTTTATAAAACTCAGTATTTTGTATTTCTCACAATAAATTGTAGGGGAGGACATCGTTTGCGAGAATCTACCCACGAATATGTGCGCGTTCTCGATATCGGCCTCTGGGAAAAGATGTTTATTGGAGACAGCTAACGTCACCGGAGAATACACTTGCCGGACTTCTGCGGTGGAGGTTGAAGGTATTGTAAACCACGTGGAGAGCGATGAATGTGTAGCCGCTTGTGGGGTTGATCGGAAAACCGTAGGGATCTCGTCGGACGCAATGATGGAGGCAGGATTCGCTGCTAAGCTTTGCTCTCCGGCTTGTTTGGATTATTGCCCTAACATTCTTGATCTTTATTTCAACCTCGCCGCCGGTGAAGGTACGATCTTGAGTTTTTTTTTTGTGTTTCATGCGGACGTTGACATTTTTTGTGTGTGTACATTGTAGAGAATATGTGTTTCTATATTATTCACAATAGATGGCAATTGCCAATATATACAATACAAGAGGTGAGAACTCTAGGTTAAGTCATTAACTAAGTTTCCTAAAGTTATGAAATCATAATCTCGACAATATCTCTTGTATATATCTAACACGCCCCCTCAAGATGGAGGGAGAGGGATCACTCCAATCTTGCTGATGAGATCAAGGAACCGAGCACGAGTTAGAGGCTTAGTTAAGGCATCGGCAAGTTGATCTTTAGTATTGACGTGTGAGACACGCAGAGCTCCATGTTGTACTTGGCCCCGAACAAAATGATAGTCAATGGCAATGTGCTTCATGCGAGAGTGGAAAATAGGATTTGCACACAGAAAAGTAGCTCCAACGTTGTCGCAGTAGACAACAGGTGCTGCTGGTATAGCGACTCCAAGCTCAGTGAGAATATTGCATATCCAGCTCAACTCAGAAGCAGCATTTGCAACGGCCCGGTACTCTGCTTCGGTAGACGACCTGGCCACTCCCTGTTGCTTCTTAGCGCTCCAAGATATAGGATGGCGACCCAAGTAAATGATGTAGGAGTTTGTGGAGACGTAGTCATCCGCATCACCCGCCCAGTCAGCGTCTGAGTATCCATGAAGTATGAGTTTATTGTTGGCAGTGAAGTAGATCCCGTGTGTCGGTGTTCCTGCTAGATAACGGAGAAGGCGCTTAGCTGCTTGCCAATGGTGATCAGTAGGTTTATGCATAAACTGAGAGAGACGATTGACAGCGTAAGCAATATCCAGACGTGTAAACTGAAGATATTGCAAGCTTCCTAGCAGTTGGCGATACGGTTTGGGATCAACGAGTGGTGTGCCAGAGAAGAGTGTAATCTTGGGAGCAGACGCCATAGGAGTTGTAACTGGTTTAGCATTGACCATATCATACTTGTGAAGCAAGTCTAGTATGTATTTCCTTTGCGAGAGGTGTAACCCCTTGGACGTCCGTTGTGCTTCCAAACCCAAGAAATAATTCAGCTCTTCAGGGTCTTTTACTGAGAACCGTGTAGCTAGTAACTGAAGAATTCGGTTGATCGCTGGTTTTGAATTTCCTGTCACTAGGATGTCATCCACATAAACAAGAAGATAGACAAGCTCCTGACCTCGTTTGAGTACAAAAAGAGATGTATCGGCCAGGGAGTTTGAAAAACCAAGACTGAGAAGATAGGACTGCAGTTCATTGTACCAGGCCCTCGGTGCCTGTTTCAAACCATAAATAGCTTTGCGCAAGCGACAGACATGATCTGGATGATCTTGATCTATGAAGCCAGGAGGTTGGTCCATGTAAACCTCTTCGGTGAGAGTTCCTTGGAGAAAGGCATTGTTGACGTCTAGCTGTTGAATTGGCCAGGAATGACTCACGGCTATGTCAAGAACCAGACGCAGTGTGGTGGCTTTAATTACTGGACTGAATGTATCGGTGTAGTCGTAGCCAAGTTGCTGATTGTATCCCTTCGCTACCAGCCGAGACTTGCAAGTTTTGTGTGTGCCATCAGAGTTGTACTTGTTCTTATAGATCCACCTGCATCCAATAACATTTTGATCAGGTTTTCTAGGTACCAAATCAAAAGTACGATTGCGAGCAAAAGCATCCATCTCAGTAGACATTGATCCCCTCCACTTTTTGTCTTTAAGAGCTTGTATCAATGTATTTGGTTCAGCTGGAGCTCGTCCAGACATTGTCGCTGAGTAGTTATACTTGGGATTTGGTTTGACAATGTTGTTTCTCCTGCGCGTGAGCATCGAGTGTTGTGATGGCGGTGGTGGAGGAACAGGGGAAGCACTCGCTGTTGACGACGAAGTCGTCATGGGGTCTGGTGATGGTGTTGGAGCTGTTGATGTAGACGCAGCCGATGTTGTGTTAGGTGGGGCTGATGTTGTTGAATTGCCATGCGAGTGCTCCATGCTAGGAGTCGAGTGGGTTGACTGTACCTGCAGGTTAGAACCAGAGCTCGAGGATCCAGTTTGCTCGACGAGTGGCGCAGCCTGGTTAGGAGGATGGTTAAGGTTTATTTTAGTGGAGAGGGGTTCATGGATAGGAATTGGTTCGGGTGTGGCTGGTAATGGTGGTTGTGGTTCTTTTGGTTGAGCAAAAGGGAAGACACTTTCATCAAAGCGGACATGGCGTGAAACATATATTCTTCCAGTGCTAGGTTGGAGACATAGGTAAGCACTTTGTGTAGGTGAGTAGCCAAGAAAGACACAAGGAGTTGATCTGTCTTGAAGCTTGTGTTTGTTGTAGGGACGGAGCCATGGAAAACAGAGGCAGCCATAGACTCGAAGCTTAGTGTAGTTGGGTTGCACGCCAAAGAGTTTGTGATATGGGGAATCCATTGCAAGCACAGCTGTTGGGAGACGATTGATGAGATAAACCGCCGTGGAGAACGCATAAGTCCAGTACTGCTTGGGCATAGAGGCATGTGTTAACAGTGTAAGACCTGTCTCCACAACATGGCGATGCTTTCTCTCGGATATTCCGTTGTGTTCAGGAGTGTGGGGTGGAGAAGTAAGATGAGAGATGCCGGCATCTTGTAGGTATTTGCGCATAGCTATGAATTCTCCTCCATTGTCTGAGAAGAGAGTGATTATCTTTGTTGAGAAAAGGTTTTCCACTTGTGCTTTGAACGCCTTGAAAGTGTCCAAGACTTGGGATTTGAGCTTCAGCGGATAGAGCCATGTGTATCTGGTATGATGATCGACAAGGACCAAATAATATTTGTAGTTGTCGATTGATACAATAGGAGAACTCCATAAATCGGTATAGATGTATTGTAAAGGGCGAGAAGAGGTAATGGTATTTGTGGAGAAAGGTAATTTGTGAGTTTTATTGATGGCACAATCTGAACATAAGATGGGTTGTGTTACAGATTTTGCAAAAGGTAAAGAAAATTTCGAAACAATAGACTGAAGAATAGAAACTGCTGGATGGCCTAGGCGAAAGTGCCAATCAACCATGGTTGTTTTGGGTAAGGGGGTAGCAAAGAAAGATTGAAGGGTTGAGGATTGGGCAGGCCACTCGTAGAGCTCATCCTTGGTCTTGCCTTGGATTAACGGGATTCCCGAGCTGAGATCCTTCACCTGAAAGTAAGCCGGGAAAAATTCCACCGAAACTCTATTAGCATTGCATAACCGATATACGGATATAAGATTCTTCCGTATGTTAGGTACACATAAAACATTATTCAAGTTTAAAAAACGTGAATTGGAAGGTAAGGATAAGGAACCCGTGTGAGTGATGGAGAGTCCGGAGCCGTCTCCAATCAGCACCGAGTCATCACCGTTGTATGGGTGATGAAGCGAGAGATTGTGGAGGTCACTGGTGAGGTGATGAGTTGCACCGGAATCCATCAGCCAAGCGTTGCTCGGGTTGTGAGCTGAGATCGCCATGTTCGCTCTTGGCTGCCATGGACGGAAAGGCGAGGCAGGGTAGGCGTTTTGTGACGAGGGAGCGAACTGAGGGCATCTCCTGGCGCTGTGACCGAAGACGCTACAGATCTGACAGCGACCCTGATATCCTCTGTTTTGGTTAGTGTCGTTTGACTGTGATTGATAGGATTGTTGAGGCGCCTTGTTGTTGTTGTTGTTGTTGTTCCAGTTGCGGTTGTAGTTGCGGTGTTGTTGATTCTTCGGACGTGTGGTTGCAACATTAGCAGAGACCGGAACCGGAGTAACAACAGTCGCAGACAAGCTCAGCAGTTTGGCTTCCTTGTTGATGAGCTTCTCATGTATTTCAATGATAGATGGAGATGTGTCGCGGCCCTCGACCTGATCTGTGACAGACTTGTACTCTTCCGGGAGACCATCAATAACATATTCAATCTTGTCTTCATGATCAAGTGGTTTTCCAAGGAGAGCAAGCTGGTCAAATCGACTGGTTAAGCCACGCATGTATTCATCAATGGATTTGTCACCTTTGGTGTATTGCTTGAGCTGCAAGCGAAGCTGTTGAATGTGCCCGCGGCTTGGTGTTGCGTAGGTGGCGCTGAGAGACTTCCAAACATCTTGCGAGGTCTTTGTGTTGGTGACCAGGGTTTGGATCGACGGAGATAGCGTGCCAATAAGACCGCTGTAAATAAGACGGTCCTGGCGTCTCCATTTCGTATAGTCAGGATTCGGAACGGATTGACCATCAACCGTTATCATCTGATCTGGTGCAGGGATAGAACCATCAAGGTAGCCAGATACGTCATAGCCGTCTAGGAGAGCATGAACTTGAAGATTCCAAGTCATGAAGTTGGTAGTTGTGAGCTTTGTGATGTTGATCATGTTGATGTTGAGCACACCTTGAACCACGTCAACCGCTGGAGCGTTGAAGGCCATAGTGAAATGAAAGAGAAGAAGAGAAGAAGATTTGAAGAAGGCGGCTCAAAAGAAAAATTTAGGGTAATCGTTGGCTCTTGATACCATGTAGAGAATATGTGTTTCTATATTATTCACAATAGATGGCAATTGCCAATATATACAATACAAGAGGTGAGAACTCTAGGTTAAGTCATTAACTAAGTTTCCTAAAGTTATGAAATCATAATCTCGACAATATCTCTTGTATATATCTAACATACATATATAATTCTTATAAGTAGCCTATGTACAGGTCTGATGAAATATTTTGATGTTTTAATGAATAATGACTTGCTTGGTTGTAAACATAAGTACTGTAGATAGATTAATAGGTGTAAACAATTAAAGGTATACATTCCTTAAGTTAAAAAGGCATAAACCTAATACCAAATATATATAAACGAAAATTTTGAATGGTACTATACCATTAAGTCCATTACCTTAACGTAATTGAGGTTTCTTTGCAAAAACATTTGTAGAGAAATTGATATTGGCTACAGCAAAAAGTTAAAACAAAATTGCATTATTTTGTCAAGTAACAAAACTGTATTTACCAAAATAGGAAAGAAAACTTGTGATTGCCTTAAGTAGATGTGGGAAAATGTGTGTTTTGTGCTGTTTAATATGAAGTAGGGCAGGATCTTACACTTGTGTATGTTTTGTGTATATCGAATCCTTTTTTCTTACCCGTGCATGGAAGAAACTCACTTTTCATCTTTATGGTTTATCTTATCGTCAAAGCAAGGAATTTCGGTAGGAGCTTGATTGTTATGCTTCACTAACCATAATTATTATTTGAATAGTAATGATTTAATATTGCATCCTATGGTTACGTCACTTATGTTTGTACTACAGAAAAAATCAATGATGTAAAGTTTATGCTTGACTTAACGTATCAATTGACTACATGCAGGTGCATTTTTACCTGATCTGTGCGATGCTCAACGGATAAATCCTCACCGTTCGATGTTGGAAATCCTCAGTTCCGGCGCGGCTCCTGGGCCTGTCTCCGAGACTGCTCCAGGCCCTGACTCCGACTCCGACTCCGACTCCTCATCCCCTGCTCTAGCTCCGGCTGCTATGTAAAATTAATGTTTGTCATGGTTTATGTTTAATATTTTGGATTGGTGCTCCACAATGGATCATATCTTCAGTTGATATGATTTGATGATAGATCATCAATTGATTCATATGTGAGAAGAGGGTACAGAGTGAGTTTGTTTTTGGTTCTGTTTTTTTTGTTTACAAAAACATTTTCCCATATAATAATTAACAACTTTTGTAATATCATTAATGTTGTGTTTTCTTGTATAATATATATACTAAGTGGCTGCAATCGCAACTTATACATAAGCGATTCTTTATACACAAAGCTTATGCTTACAGAATATTTGTTTGGTTGATCAATTATGGACTGTGGAATCACATTATAATGGTAATGGCTGGATGAAGCTGAAAATGAACAACTAATGGAACAATTATTGTCTTCTGGTACATTCAGAATTAGATGATCTCATTTGGGCAATGGAGAATATGATTCAATATACCACATGTTAATATTTTGGGAGAAACTGCAAGGATATAATTTCAACAATCAAAGATCCGAAAACATGGCCAAGTTATTCTACGAAATTTGCAGAGTTAGCATCTATTCAAAGAAGATTCCAAGACTACAAGATCATTCACATACCAAGGGTACAAACCCGGACAGCATACACTTTAGGACCGCCCAAGTTTTTCATAGGAGTTTAGTTTTTGTTGGTTGTTTTATTCCGTTTTAGATTTTCTGATCATTTATATCTTGAATGATATAATAGTCTTGTGAGCATCAACATGTGTTTCTGGTTCAATTTCTCTTTAAGCTTATCGTGTGTTACTTTTTATTTTAAGAACGATAAAAGTCCCACGTTAAGATGTTATCGTTTTCCGTTAGGTGTTAAACACTGGTTTGCAAGTTCTAGGCAACGAGTTTATGTTGCAACAAAAAGAAAAGAAAAGAAAAGAAAAAGAAGAGTTTATCCTTGTACGTATTCATAGCTTCATCATAAATTTAACCTTTTCTCGAGGAGTTATTCTTGGATTCACCCACCAACCAATATAATTTCATTATTTCAAATTTAATATCTTTTAAAAAAAGAAATAAAATATTGCCAAGTTATATTATGTTTTAAAAAAAAAGGTAAAAAAAAAATAGTAAAAATATTTTTAACGTTGTCAGCAAAACACTAAAGAGAAAAAGACTAGGATATCACCAAACCAAATTTTTGTTCCCAAAGTAGCACTCAAGGCTCAAAGTCACAAAAATAGGTTTCATTAAAGAGGTAAATATACACTTATACCAATTGGGTTAATTAATCCAAACCTTAGGGTTTAGAGTTAAGGGGTGGGGTTTTGAAATTAGGGTTTAAAATTTTATAAAAAATAAATACTAAAATAAAAAATAAAAATTTTAAAAACAGTTTCAAAAAGTATTTTTAAATTATAAAAAGAAAATTTGAAAAAAATAATAAAAATTTCAAAAAAAAAGTTTCAAAAAAAAAATTATAAAAATTTCGAATCTGAAAACATATAATCTGAAACTATAAATTTTTTTTTTTTATTTTTTTATTTATTTTTATTTATTTTTGTTTGTTTATTTAATTTTAAACCAAGGATATTAGAGATATTTTATCCTTTAATGAATGTCATTTTTGTGACTTTCTCCTTCTAGTGCTATTTTTGAGACATAAACTTCAAAAGGTGCTATTATTGACAATTGCCCAACACTAAACCCTAAATCCTAAACCCTAACCATTGGGTAAACCCTAAACCCTTGGATAAAACGTAAGCGCTTGTATAAATCCTAAACTCTAAATAAAAATTAACACTAAAACCTTAAACCTTAAATCTTAAACCCTAAACCCTTGAGTGTTTTAATGTTTAGTGATTTTGATTTAGAGTTTAGCATTTATCCTAGAGTTTAGAGTTTATCAAGGATTTAGGATTTAAGGTTTAGTAATTAGAATTTAATGTTTTGCTGACGAGGTTAACAATATTTTTTGTAATTAATACTATTTATTTATATTTACCTTTTAATTTTAAAAACATAATATAATTTGACAATATTTTATTTCTCATTTTAAAAGATATCGAATATAAAATAACACAATCTTATTGGTTAGTGAACTTAGAGGTTCACTTTAGGAGGTGAACCTAGAAGTTCATCCTAGAAGCTAGGGGTGTTCAATCTGGATATCGGTTCGGTTTCGGTTCGGTTTTTTTCGGTTTTCGGTATTCCGGTTAGTAAAATATAACTACCATTCTAAATCCATATTTACTTCGGTTCGGTTCGGTTTATATACCGTCGGTTTTCGGTTTATTCGGTTTTATACTAAAAAACATTATTATTTTATTTGAGATCATATTATATGAATTTTAGAGTCATATTGTCAATACAGTCATTTATTAAAAATATATTACATGTTAAAATAAATGAACAAAAGAGTAAAAATGCCTCTACCATCAAATAAAATAATCAAATCTATAACTAAAATAAGTATTTAGTTATAGTTCAAACGTTTTACAAATTAAAGTTTTTTATTACTATAAAATTATGGTAATAGTTATTAACACAAATTTAACTTATGTAACAAATAGATTTTCATGTATTGTTATAAAATAGATACATATTTACATGTTTCTACTTTTAATCGGTTTTGTTCGGTTTATTCGGTTTAATCGGTTATATACCAAACCATATCCAAATCCTACGGTTTTTATAAAATTATATCCATTCGGTTTATATGGTATATACCAAAACCAAACTATATTGTCTATTTCGGTTCGGTTCGGTACGGTTCGGTTTTACCATATTGAACAGCCCTACTAGAAGGTGAACCCAAGGATGTCTTTTTTGAGCAACACAAAAATTTAACTTAAGTATTAGTTTCCATACGTAAAATGAAATAAAAAGAAGAACGTAACGGTTGAGCAAAACACAAGACCATATCAGCCAAAGATGCATTAACTCACCGAAGCAGCTTTTTCTTTTTTTATTAACTTCTGAATTTATTACTAGCTTGAATTTACATAATCTTGATACAACAAAGTAGAAATACATCTAGGAACATAATAATGAGAAACAAACGTTTGAAGAGGGGGTAAAGGGCTATTAGCCAACTTATCAGCAGCTTTGTTTCCTTCTCTTGCAATCCATGTGAACTTGATGTCTTGAAATTTTTGTTTCGACCAATCGATTTCTCCGATCCAATTATACCCATCAAAATGAAGACCTTGTTTATTCAGTAGTTTGATCATCTTCTGACAGTCACTCTCAAACATCACTCGTTTATAAGCTTTACTCCAGCAATATTGCATTGCTACTATTAGTGCTTGTAATTCACTTTCTAGAGCATTTTTAACTCTTCTGCCAATTGCTTGTCCTGCTCCTCTGTACACTCCATTAGAATCACGCAAAATCCATCTCATAGTACTCGGATTTTCATCATTAACAAAGGAGCCATCAACATTACATTTGATCCAATCAATCTCTGGTCTCCTCCATTTCTTTTGTATTGTTTGAATACACTGCTGACCTGCCAGATGTTGTTGATCTTGTTGTAACATGTTTTGAGATCTCCATTCAGTAGGATCTGCTTTTGCATATTGTAGTACATTGTTCCATCCTGTTTGTTTCTGCTGAAAGATAAAGCCTATTTCGGCTCCTCCATATTCGCCATAAAATCCAAATAGGTAAATCTTGAAAGTGTGCCAGTCTTGTTGATGTTGATATCTGTAGACATGCTTCAATCTTTCTATATATATATATATTTTTGGTCAGGATCGCATCACACATGAGCTGATCATTTTTTAAGATCGCTTGCAGAGACGAGAAAACACTATTATTGTGCAGCATTGCCAAATCAATGGTTTCATGTGTCTGCTACCATATGCATGGAGAGATGAAAGGTTAAAAAGCCTTCTAAATAGTCAAGCTACGTAACATGTTCTTCTTTTCTTCCTTTTACGCCATCTCATGGAATTTAAATAAAAGAAACAAGAACTAATCAGTTCATGAAGCAAGTAGATCGAGTAGTAGACGTAACTACAAAGGGACAAATGCTACCCATCTTTGAGCAACTACCATCACAAATAACTAAAGTTATTTGAAATCAATATGAGCTTTCATTATCCATTAGTTTTATATTTTCTGAATAATTTGATAGGAGAAGTGAGTGACTACCGCTGGTCTCTTATGTAAATCTGGCGCTGACAAACTGGAAAATATAAACACCTAACAAGGCAACACAAAGCTGGATTCCTATCTGAACCATCACGTTCTTCAGAATCGGCCAGGCTTTCTCCGACCATTTCCTCTTCCTTTCAGTGCTCACTGTGGCCGTATTTTCTTCTTCCTGTGTTTCTTCATCATCGCCATCATTATCTTTTGTCTCGTCTACTTCTTCTATAGTTCTAGTCTCCTCTCTTATTTCTGAACCGACTTCGGTTATCTCCCCCGGTTTCTTGTCGAATAATCCTTTGAACTGTTTTCTAGCTTTGCTCTCCGCTTCCTGTGAGGTCCAAAGATATGAGATTATTAGCAAAACATGTCTAAATCATAAATAGCCATTAAAACCCGAACACTGACCTGTTCCTTCTGCTTGAGTTTCAAGAGTGCCGCTGTTGCATCAGCTTCTGATGATTTATCCACTTTGATCATCTAGACACATGCACAACATTCATGGAAGTAAGCAATTTTGGACTGGAGTATAACAAGCAGTTTTAGTATGATATACCATGTTGAAGTCATTTCTAGCGTCTTCATACTCTCCGCCTGCCATGTAAGCCATTCCGCGGCGGTAGAGACCTTTTGCATGTCCAGGCTTTGCTTCGAGGACCTGTTTGGAAATTGTGGTACAAAAGGTTTCAGAAACCCCAAAACGTCTGACTCGTAAATAAAGCTCTTAGGAGATTGTTTATTAAATATTACCTTATTACATGTCTCTAAAGACTTTCTCCACTCTCCCAATTTAAGCAAGCAAGCCGCAACATTCAGATGTAACATATTCTATGATGCAGAGAAGGGAAACAAGAACTACTTGGTGTTATTACTATATAATCTTATTCATATCTATAACTACAAGCGTGATGAGAAGATAAACTCACCCTTGCGTCACCAAATACTTTTCCTTCATCATCATTTTGTGGGTTTACATGATTAAACTCCCGGAGCACCTGGTTTTTGTTTCACCGCTTAGACACAAGGAAACAAATGCTAATACCGGACTTACAGATACTGCTGACAAGAGGGAGGAAACTAGACTTGCTACTGTTTCTTGGACTCTATTACCTTTTCATACTTTGCTTTTGCGAGCTCAAATTTTCCTTCTTTGAACAACCTGTTTCCCTGAAGTTCAAAGTAGAGCCAAAAACAAAGAAGAGCGATAAGTTAAATGATCTGTGTGACCTAACTCCACACAAGATTAGCAGAACATTTGATCCATACCGTGCTTCTGATATTTTCTGCCTCATTCATGATGCTCTGGAAGTCCAAACCAGTCCAATCCTGAGCCAAGAAACCCTAGACTCGTAAGAAATGGAAGCTATTTACAATTCCTATGGTAAGCATCGACACGAGACCAACTTACTCTTGGCGTTTCGAAACCAAGGAGTTCAATCTCCCACTGAACATGTGCACCTTCAGGAACGCCAGGCGGCCTATCAAGAAAGAAACAATCAAAATGCGTTTGTTTCTCCACTAACAGTTTATACGCTATCATGTTCAGTGTGATTTACACAAATGAGCATGACCTTGGAAATTTGTCATATGCATAATCAGGGGGACATGTAACAAGAGCAATCTCCCCAGGTAGCATCAAACGAGTACACATTTCGAATCCCTCTGGCACCTGCCCATACGACAATAAATTCTTAAGCTTAAATAAAATCCACTAGGGTTAATCTATAAACGTTGGAGTAACTGACAAGTCCTTCTCCTGAACTGAACTCCAAGGGCTGATCACCATTTTCAATCCTACTATCATAAAAGACAGTCTTGTCTTCATTGAGAAGCATGCCCCTGTAGTGAACGCTTAACCGACTGTCTTGGAGAGGACAATCCATTGGAAATTCTCCTATTAATTTGATGAAACGTTGAAAATCAGAATGATAAAACTACCTATTCAGCGAATAAGAGTTTGGGGTCTAGGAAGATGCATTAGAGTAAAAACCAGCATCATGTTGAAACAGAGAAAACGTTAAAAACAAAGTGTGGTGTTACACATACCTCTTCCATCTCGAATTCGACGTTTAATCAGACGTCCATCTCCAAGCATGTCTCGCACCTTGACAGTGAGAACTCGAAATGTCAACCACTCAAGTCTCCCAAAATACTAAATAAAAACAGGAATATACAAGTTTAGTCTTCACTATACCTGAATAAAATGCACAAGTTCGACCTCAAAATGAACTTCCTCAAGGTCTTGAGCTATATGCATCAAAGTAGATTCAGTCAAATATTGCTTGCGAACATATATCACTGCCTTCTCCTTCCTAGCCATTGTTCCAATTCCGATTTCAAGACCTTTAGGCACCTGCCTAATTGACGAGCAATAATCAGCAATGATAGTGTTCCACACCAGACCAGATACGCATGGACAGAGAGTGAAAACCTAACAATCACCTCAGATTTTCCAAACGTGAAGAAATAAGGTTCTTCTTTGGGAGCTAAGATCACTTGTCCATCACCAGATTTAGCTGATATCCTAATATACACCACAAAAATGCATTAAAACTTCAATCAATCTTTCTACACAGAATGGAAAACAAGGTCAAATGACTTTCGACCAAAAATGCAGGAGTGATCAAATATTAAATAAGTTACCAGGCTTTTACTTCATAGGGTTCTCTGGGAGATTCCCATCCCTCACCTTCATTTAGAATCTTTCATATAAAAGGAAAGCAATATGTGAGCCATCAGGAAGAACAAGAGATATGTGGATAATGTCATTCTGTCGTCTGCTTATTCTGAAAATATGTGAAATCAGGTCCTACCTTCTTGATGACCCCCAAATCATCACTTGCAATCTGGATAATTAACAAAAGGGAAACAAATACTCCAGTCAGAACATATGAAATGCAAGTTTTCAGAGTCTTTCGACTAAACTAATGCATCTTGGTTTTGGTGGTGAGATCTTGCCTTGGCTTTAGCAAAATCCAGCAATTCAATCTCAAAATGAAGCACATCATCTTTCGGAAAATTGCCTGGAGCGGAGACAGGACAATCCTTCTCTGCATAGTGCATTTCAGGTTTCATCTTGAACTGGAAAAAAATGAAGACAAAGACAGACTTCTTAAGCATTTCAGGATCAAACAAATTATCTGAATTTCAGGTAACTCAAGTGGATTAACTAAATCCTATACAGTAAACAAACTACAATCCTAGTAAAGGGACACAAATATTAAAACAAAAAAAGGCAAACACTAGAGTAAACATTATCTTTGAGGATTTACAGGGACAAGAACGGATCTTTACAAAGGTTTCAAGAGTTACCATTGCAATTTCAGCCTTATGCATAGTGGGAATCCCCTCGAGCAATCCAAGTATCATTTTACTCTTCCCCAAGACATCTCTTATCGGTAAACCTCTCCCTGATGGAAGCATAAAACGCATTCATTCAATGAGAGTACCTAACAAAATGCTCAAACCTTACTGTAGTAAAGTTCCTCACCTCCACATTCAGACCTCGTAGATTCCACTACTACACCATCCAGTGTCCTTACAGTACAGTGATAAATAATCTGATCAAGAAAGAACATCATCAAAATTGACCACTCGTCGTCGTCTCTCTCTAGATAAACCAGATTAGTAGTACCTGATCAGCATCCTTAGGGCTTGAATCGCCTCCTCCAGGTCTCACCACTGCTTTCAACAAGCTCCCTGCAACAATTCTCTTCCTCCTATTCGAGAGATACAGTTTCTCAGATACATCAAATTCATAAAGCTTTAAAAAAAAAGGGACTAACTCAGCAGAGATATAAACGAACCTCTTATCGTCTTCCGTTTCGGATTTCTTCTTCTTGGGCAGCAAGTGGTTCTGCTCCGCCGCATCCATCGCCGATCAACTACTACTTGAAATCGCCCTCCTCTCTTTATAGCTCAACTACTGAGTTTCATTCTATGAAATGAAGAAAGTATATCTTTTATAAATAATCTTTTGTTTTGTTTTTCTAAATAACAAAAGAAAAAGTTACGAAACTGAAAAGTCAAAAGTCCCGTCTTTTAGAAAATAGTAATTCGCTAGACAAGTGTTAATGGGCTTCTAGTTGTATTAGCTATAGTCCATACATACATACAGTAACATCTTCTTTTTCATCTGATTTTAATTTTAAAACACAACACTAGACTCCGACAATAGAAATTACAATTGTGAACATAAGAACTAAAACCTAAAAGTTGAAAACAAGTCGGCGATTAAAAGGTACACTACCCGTCAGTTGTTTCTCTCTCTCAGCTTTATTAATATTTGCTATCAAATATTTTCTGTCGTAGACTCTTATGTATCCATTTGGTTGACCATTTAATAAAACTTTATAATGTACCAAGGAAATACATTTCATCATTAGTTGGATCCAATGATGATCAAACCACATCTTGGAAAATAGCTCTTGAATAAAAATCTATTCATTATAAGTTTACTTATATCTGTATTTACTGCCATAAATTTGTTCAGGTATGATTTATTAGTCTTCAATCCATGAAACATCTCTTGAGCTATGAGGATATTGTCAGAAATCAATATTCCAGACACAAAGACCGATTGTGTTTCCGAATATGTGAAGAAAGACATGCTTTTAATCTCTGACATAATACCTTAGATATAGTCTTATATCCTATATTACATAAGCTTATAGGCTTGAGCTCTATCATCCTTCTAGGCCTCTCCGTTTTAGGAATCAAACAAATATTTGTAATATTTAACCTTGTGTCCATTTTTTCTGAGATAAAAAAATTGTTAACCATTTCCAATAGATCACTTTTTATTATATATCAAGAGTGTTGGAAAATAGGACCATCATTCCATCCGGCACATGAGCTTTTTCTGGATGCATCATAAATAGGACTTGTCGTATTTCATCCTCGGTTAGTAGCCTGATTAACCGCTGATTCATTTGGAGGCGATGGATGGTGTAATCTCGTCCAAAAAACCTTCGAATTATGAAAGAGAAGTTGTCTGAAACAAATCATCAAATCAATCCAATGCAACCTTTTCTACACCTTGTTCCTCAATTATCATGTTTCCATCAGTATCAGAGTTCCACGATCCTATTACGAGCATGACATTATTTTTGTAGGGCATTGATAGAATGTAGTATTAAGATCCCTTGATGTATACCACATATTACTACTTTTCTGTTGCCAAAAATCTTCATCGTCTTTATATGTTTCTTGTAACTTTTTAGATACTTCCCGTATGTTTTGTTGAGTTCTACTATTATCAGTTTGTACTTCTTCCGGTGCTTTTTGAAGCTCACTAGTTCTCTCTTTTCCATATAGTGGATCATTCTTTCACCATGTAGCGATATCATGGCGACAATTAATAATTTTTGATATAAAATCTCCCGAGTTCTCTGATGCCGATTCACTCCAACCTCTCCCAGTTGATCCAACAAACCATCATGTCCAATCCATCTTTTGTCAAACCTAAATTGTTTTCATCGTCTTGGTACTTTGTTCTAAAGATAAGTCATTACTGGCCGATGGTCAGAATCCACCATCCCTAAATATTATATGTAAGAACAAACGTATGTCAATCTTCATTTGCTAATGCTCGTTCCAACTGACATTATTTTGTTTATCACAGATATTCAATTGATATATATGCTGTTTTACTTTTCAATTAATTACACTTCTCATTTGTTATTTTATAACAACTTGACTCATAAATAGTAGATTTTGAACATTAAAAGATTACCAAATTTTATTACAAAACAAAATCAGTATAGAATAATTAGACAGTTAAAAATTAACTCATTTATTACCAAATTTAGAAGAAAAAAAATTTAACACATAAATATTCAAAAATACTTTAAATTTTAGAAATCATCATGAATATTCGAACATATAAATAAAACTTCGGAACAAACAATAAAATCGCAATATCATAAGAAAACAAATGAATTGCAAAAGATCTTTGCATGCTTTCATTGTGGTGTCAATCATTGGTTCATTATAATAATTTTTTTTGAACGACTGGTTCATTATAATTTTGATGTAAAATTTATTGATTTTATAATTAAATTTACTTTTTATTGATTGAAATATGGTTATGTGTATTGGTAATGATGTTTTTATTTAGTAAATAAAATTAAATGTTTTCTTAATTTGTGTATCCAAAGAAGTGACAATTAAAACAAAACGGAAGGAGAAATATTTTGTGTAAAACTAATTTTGTAAGACATGATTAAGAACCTCAGCATAAGACAAGTGTATTCGTTTAGACGGCAAATTGATAATAAACTATATTCTTCTTTGTTAGTGGTGTAGTCTCTCAAGTGGTAATATGTTTTTATAGTAATTAATTATATAAGTTAATAATGTTATAAAAATAAAACGTATAAAAATAATTTTGTAAGGCATGATTAGGAACCTCAGCATAAGACAGTTGTGTGTTCCCTTTAAAATACGTCTCGGCCTGATGTTTTCCTTATCCACAATATTAGAATATGATTCAGCATGCAAAAAGACTCAAGAAATGATGCATGCATCGTTGTCAATAATACACCCTCCATTGCTTGAGAGTTATGAGATTAAAAGAGAGACAGAGAGGAAGGGCCGAAGGGGAGTACTAAAGCAGCGGTTAATACCATAAACAAACAAAAACCCAAGGAAAAAAAGGTCATCTTCCTCTATCAGCCAACAATGGGGGTTAAAACGATCCAAAACCTCGTCTTCTCCATATCTTCCTCTTTTATCATTTCTTTATTTTATTATTCTTTCATTATTTATATAAACCCTAAGAGCACCATTAACCGGGGTCCTTAAGAGGGTTTTTAAAAATAATGAGGCATTTAATTAAATCAAAATTAAAGAAAATTGCTGTTATCGATCCTTAATATAGGATTTCTGTGACCGATTACAAAGGGGATTTCTAAGCCACGTGTCAGCAAACTAAATAATGAGGGTTTTTTTTTTCTCTCTCCTCTTCTCTTTCGTGCCTCGTCTTCTCTGTCTCCTCTTGTGTTCTCCGCGGGAAGACGATGGCTTTTTGTTCTCTCCTTCACACCTACAAGGTTCAAACGAAACCTTAAACTCCATCTCACTTCGTTAGGCCTCCTCTCTACCCGATAAATCTCTCTCTGTCTCCTTCTCCGTGGATCTCTCATTCGATCGGATGATCTCTCTCCTCCGTTGAGTTTCAGAACTTCTCTGTGGAGATCGATGGCCACATCCGCTCGAAAGTGAGTTTGATTGTATTTTTGAATTGGTTGGAGCTTGATTTAATAAAAGTGTTCTTTCTTGCAGTAAACCAAATGTAAATGTGGGAACAATTGGGAATGTAGAACATGGGAATACTACTTTAACTGCTGCAATCATAAAGGTGATTCCTTTTTTTTACATTGATGAGAGTTTTTTAATTGGGAGAACCTCTTTTTTTTTTTTTCTTAAGTTGAGATATGGATTCTACTTATTGTTTAGGTTCTTGCTGAAGAGGAAAAAGCTAAAGCTATTGCCTTTGATGAAATTGATAAAGCTCTCCAAGCCAATGCTTTTGCTCTAGACTGATTCGGATGGTCAATCTATGTTAAGATTTGATCTCGGCATGATCTTAATCGCAACCGATGAGTTCTCAGCGGGAAATAAACTTGGACAAGGTGGATTTGGATCATCTGTCTACAAGGTATGAACTTTTCATTGTAAAATATGTTTTCAAAACATCTATATTTTTTGATGATGAACACAAACGTTGGATACTTACTTGGGATGTGAGGTGTAGAATCATAGCAGGAGTTGCAAGAGGGCTTCTTTATCTCCATGAAGATTCTCAACTGAGGATTATTCATCGAGACTTAAAGGCTAGTATAGTTCTCTTAGACGCTGAGATGAACCCTAAAGTTGCAGACTTTGGGATGGCCAGGTTGTTTAACATGCATGAAACTCGTGGAAGTGGTCTTCTGGTCTTGTTATATTGTGTCACGTTAGTCTCGTGGTCTAATTTTGTTGTTTGTAGTGTCACGGAAGTCCTCGTCTTTGGTTTCGCAGATTTGTTTCATAAGCTACTTCGAGTTCTTACAGTGTCTGTTTTTCTCTTTTGCCAGGCTCATGTGCATGTTTGAGAGTTCTCAGTTCAAAGAAAACTTCTCCTTGTTTCAGCAACTAGTTGCAGATGGTGTCTTTGGGACATTATCACCATCTTCTGTTTCCTCTGTATCAAAGCTTGAAGAGTTTAAGACACTTGCAAAGCTTGCTTTATCTGACCCTAACAAATCCCGTTTATTGGAAAGCTATCAGATGCTCAAGGTTAACGTCATGTGCTCTTCTTGAACACACATAGTTTTCTAGTCTTGCGGCTTTGTTCACGTGAAACATTGCTTCAGGAACAGAGAAAAGAGATTTAAGACTCTGTTAATACAACATCAAGGGCCTCAAACCTGAATCTATCTGGTATTTCTCAGAACAAAGACTTAATATAAAATGTGGCCAAAAGAAATTTTCTGCATTAGAAATTGCTATCATTTGCCGGTACATAATATAAAAAAATGGAAAGGGTTTTATGTAAGGGGACTTTTTGGCGGTCATATACTATCTTTTTGTTAATACTACTAAACTTGGAGAACAAGAAAGTTGCGTTTCCTTCTAAGACTTTTTCTTGTGCTCAAAGATGAGATTCACGAGAACGTATTTCATAGTATTATGATACAATATGCATAAATATTTGAGTAAGTAATATTTCAATTATGCATAAATTTTTGTAGAACCCCTAATTAAGAAACTCCCAATAAAGCATAAAATCTATGGGTTTCTTAACTAAATTTCTTAACTAACTTTTATCCTTAAACTAATCACTAAGAAACCCAAATGGGGTTATAGCAATAATCATGCTCTAATGTCACCACTATTTTCACTACCCTGTTCATCAAATCTAATTTTATTTCTTCTTCAACTTCTTCAAACCTTTCCTAAAAACCACCACCCAAATGTTACGGAAACCCAAATCCATCAATACGCCCAGTCCAAAGGTAACCGGGGATCCTCTTTCACTGGCTGCTCCATCTTCATCTGGCTCGAGAATCCGCCATCGTTGCTCCACGACCCATCTGTTACGTTAATTAACCAAAACAAAACAAAACAAAACAATTTAGTCTAATGATCGTAAAGTTGATTACTTAAGTCAAATATAAAAATAATTCTGTTATACCATTTAGACTAGGCGACGACCGGACCGATGGCTGTACCACTCTAGCGGGAACCAAACTCGTCGCAAGCACTAAAATCCAAAGAGCAAACAACATTTTTCTCATCAAAACAAAAACAAAAAAATGTTGACAGTAAGGAATTGCAATCTTCTGAACTTACTGGGCTTCTGGCGAACCGCGGCAGTTACATGGTTAACACAACGGGGCAAGAAGACGCCGGTTCCGGTTGATCCACGTTTCCCGGTACGGTTTCCTACTGGAACATCACCCCTCTGAGGCTGATTAAACCATGCAGACGGCGACAAGTCCACAGAACCAGCAATTTTGTTGTTGCTGTTATTATTAGCTCCTAATCCTCTGCTCTGCTGCTGCATCAACTGGCGATGGTACTTCATCAACTGCTGCTGCTGCTGCTTTAGCTGCTGAAACTTCACCAATAAAACAAACATCACCACCAATATTCATCCAAAAATACTTAGCAAAAAAAAAAATATTCATCCAAAACTCAGAAAATAAATAAATCAAACGTTGAGATTGATTACGTGGATAGCTTGTAGCCTCTGGTACTGGAGAGTTTGGCGGTTATAGTAGCTAGAGCCGGCGTTAGTGATTTTAGCTGCGGCGAGGGTATATTTTCTGGGAAGATCGAGCAGTCCTCTGCCATTATGGTTGTTATAACCGTTGAGTTCCTCCGCCGGTGCGTAGTGCAGATCCCACGCCACCGTCTGAGAAGAAACTTGCGTCTGGCAGTTTTGTTTATTAGCGACAGTTAGAACTTAAAACGTCCCTCAAAGAAGTTAAGGATGATTCTATGTTGGACTTACCTTGGCGTCGTTCCCCGCCGGAAAAGCGTGGCTACCGAGATTTCCACCGGAGAAATCATCTTTCAGAGACGACTTAACCATTTTACTGGTCAATCCAGCTACGAGCTTCTCCTCCTCGTCATCGATTGGTTTAACGGTAGAGCCAAAATGACTCGACTCGTACGGGAACAAACAGTTTCCGAACCGATCGACCTTGTTCTCCTCCTCCACGAGGAAATCATCGTCGGTGAGAAGCTCCGGCGGAAGGGAGAACTCAGCGTCGTCGATTAAGCTAGTAGGCTCCATGGTGATCTTTTCACGAGTATCGATGAAGTGATATTTTTAAAAAAGCGGAGGAGGTTACTGCTTCGTTAAGTTTTTTTAATAATGAGTTTCAGGAGAGGTATTTGAAGGAGAAGGAAGACGACTGACTGGTGGTGGTGGGGGAGAGGTTTCCTCCTATCCACGCGCCTTTGGATTTCACGCGCATATGATGCAGCGTTGAGGGGACTGTGAGTGTGGGCCTATTAGTGGGCTACAACGAGGGGGGTAATGGCAAGTTAGTTAGTGGGACCTACTCTCGGAATATCTTTGAAGCGGGTTGACTGTAATTCTCTGTGGCACGTGCCTTCATTCAATTTACCAACTTACCCTCTGCAACTTGGGTTCCCAGATTCATGATGATTTTACCCTATAGTGTGTATTATACGTTTTTTTAATCCGGGTATAGTTTGTGTACCGATGTATTCTTTTCCATTTAAGGTACCCACACAAATCGCGTCTCTTCTTTGGGTACGTTGAACATTTACATGATTTGAATCATGATATAAAAATACGACACAAAAAACCAGTACTGTATGATAATGTCAGGGGCTATGAACGTAACTAGCAAAAGATATGGTGTCACACTCACACCACCACTAACCGTCGTGAAATGCGCATTTATTTACACTGATATGTAATGACGGTTTTGCCTATCGAGAGTTATAGATTTCCGGTGGGTTCTCTATAACGGTGCTGAAACCAGATTGGAAGTGGAACCAAACAGATTGATTCTTTCAACTGCCATGCACTACGGCGTGACGTGGTAAATAAACGTGTCATTATTTAATTAGTTGGGTGACATTGAGCCATGTCATGTCCATTTGGCAGAACGGG